>NC_057807.1:628915959-629215959 GCF_018294505.1 Triticum aestivum
GGTGTCGCTTAGACGCCCGACTGTGGCATTTCTTTTTAAGCCCTTTATGTGGTGTCGCTCAGACGCCCGACTATGGCATTGCTTGTTATTTATTTACTTTGTAAGCCCTTTATGTAGTGTCGCACAGACGCCCGACTACGACATTTTATTTCCCACTCCATTATTGCTTATTCATGTTGCATATAAATAACCTGCTTGCATGCATAAAAGATATTTTATTTGTGACTGACGATGTGATCATAGAATATTTCAGTGCATGATTATCAATTATATTATCCCAGTGTTCATAATGTTTGCGAGTACATTCAAAGTACTCACTGGCTTGTCCCTGGCTATTGTCTTGGCCAGATTTCTGCTTGGAGAGGAGCGTGACGATGACAGCCTCGAGTCCTAAGCAACGGTGATAGCAGCCTCGCGAAGATAGGAGTTAACCTGGTCAGCTGTTCTTGTGGGAAATGGAGTCCCATAGACACTGATGTCTCGCAAACCGCTTCCGTCATCAACCACTAGTAACCCAATTGTTGTACTCACAAACCAGAATGGTGTTGTACTATTTATTTTGTATTTTGCTTGAGATTTCTGTATCAAGCCGGAGCCTCATCAGCTAACAGTAATCCTGGAGCTGATGAGCACGACGGTCTTTTTCTGGAAATTTATGTCCGGAAAACCTGGTCGTGACAGACTTGGTACCAGAGCCAGGCTGACCATTTGCTAATCCTATCTTAGCCAGGTCGAAAAACTTAGGCAAACCAACCCACTAGACCTTAGCCAAACCCCAGCCAAGCTTCTCGTGCAAGATAGCCACACAGTAATCCCGACACTTTTGGCAGTCGGTGCCCAACCTATCAGCCTAGCCTGTCGATCGCACACCAGTGACCGATGGCAAAAATGTCTCATTCGCAAGCGTGCGAAGGAAGACTCTGTTCCCTTTTCTATAAAAAGGGCACGCTAGCCTCAACTCAGCACAGCACAGTCTCTTCCCCAACCTAGCCACAATGCCTGGCCCCATAGTGCACAACGAGACCACAGCAACCAACCTTGGAGGTTTTGTGACCATCCTCGCAAACCTCACCCGTCGTGCCTATGCATTAGAGGAGCCACCAGAATATGTTGTGTACCAAGGACCCATGAGCGGTGAGAGCCGTCAATTCTGGGCCACTGTACACATCTACGGTAGGGGTCTAGCACCCGAGCGCCCCTATAGGTTCACCGGAAGAACAACTTCCTTTGAGCTTCAAGCCATCCAACTAGCTGCTCGAGAGGCTATAGTTCATCTCAGGCACTTGTCGCCCAGAGTTAACTGTCGCTCGTTCCACTACTACCCCAGACGTGAAGGGTATGGTAGACCACCCCAAGTTGCCAACGGAGATCACGAGACAGATCCTGCATTGTTGCACCTGGTGCGCTATGTAAGTGCACTAGAGGAACTGTGCGATCAAATCACTATTGATTTAATTGCAGCTCGTGGAGAGCTGGTTCGTCAAGCCCCGGCGAGAGAAGAAAACGAGCCCAACGCCGACAACCCAGTCGTGCTGTTTGGACAACCGATCGAGACCCCGAGATCAGCTCCATCCATCAGCCGAGATGCTTTGATGACCCCAGAAGTGCTTCGTCGCCTTTTGGGAGCATACTCCAACGGGGTTGTGGCCAACAATCCCCGCGATGGTCATCATCACTACCCCGACCCTGCAGTTCCTCCGCCATCTCCGACTAATCCCGGCAGTGTGACACGTGGAGAAGCCTCGACATCCACTAGGCACGCCCGTTTAGACATAAACGAGGTAGACTAAGCCGTACGAGTAGTACCGAGTCTCAGTGTATCCTCACTTTGTAATCGTGCGACCGTGTATATTAACGCAGCCTGTCGTTGTGCATCTGTTTTAATAGTAGCCTTGCATATTTGGTCAGCGCATTGCATATTTTTCCGGGCACAACTACCAAAACCAACCCGACGACAACCACAGTAACACGTCTCTTTATGAGATATGTGTATCTCTGACACTGACCTGACCTTTGGAGCTAAGCTGGCAAATTTATTACCTTTCACCACGGTAAAACAATCCGGCTCCATTGCTATATAAAGGCCACCTTGTGACCTTACCCAGCAACCCTCACCTTGTGCACCACACTCACAACTTTTTCCTGTCATGCCGAGCCCCAGCATTCATCTGAGAACCCCAGATGCAACCCCAGGTAGCTTTGTCAAAATATTGTGGGATTTTACCCGCAGTACCATGGGTTCTACCCAGCCACCTCAGTACGAGCTGTTCAAATCTAGGATCACCCCTTCCACCTCGGAATATTGGGCAGCAGTGCACATCCCTCCCGTAGACTCCAATCAAGATCCAACGGAAGTTTCCTTCGTGGGGAAATCTATGCCAACCCCACACTTGGCCATAGAAGCTGCTGCGAAAGAAGCGATTGCTCGCCTTCGATCCGCAGTACCCTATGCCCGCGAACGAGGATATTATTACTTCCCGAGCCGTGCAGCACCCGGAGGAGTGACATCTTTTCCCGGTGGACGCATTGAGAGAGACCCAGTCCTGGCCAACCTTGTCCAGTACGTCATCGCTCAAGAACGTTTAACCCAAAGTGTGATGGGTTATCTTCAGAGCCTCGCAGATTTAAATCCTCAGATCGCCATCGGCAGAGCACTAAGGCCCGACCAGGAGAGGCACGTGCATCGACTGGTCAATCCACTTCCCCCGATAGAAGAGGAGTGTATCCCAGTACCAGAGACATTTTCTAGGGACCCCGTCCAGTTACCGTTTCCATTTTAGACATCGCTGCAGTGTTCATTATTTGCAACATTTATTTATGTGTGTGACCTATGCGTGATATCCTGAGTTTGTGCGACGAGTCAAATATTTGGCTTCTACTAATGTATGTAGTTTTTGTTGTGGTTTATACTCCTTTAAATTAACTGTTTTTCCTCGCAAAATTTTGGAGTGAGATTTCTTTTCCCTGAGTTGCTACATCTACACTTTCTCACGGCGTGGATTTATTAACTTCACACAGCACCAGGCAGCAGACTCACAACCATTACCATTCGAACACATACACTATTTGCAAAACTTTGCAACGGTGTTACATCCAGCTAATCACCCCCCCTAACAGCAGTTAGCACCCGACACACCCCATCTACTCCTCGTGATCACCACCACCGCGGAGAGCCAACACCCGAGCAGCAGCGTCGCGATGATCGTCGAGGATCATCGCGCACAGGAACACAGAGAGCCCCAGCAGTGTCGCCAGCCCTCCGCATATCAGGATCGCAAACCAGTCCGGCATTGCCTCCGCCATTAGAGCCTAACCCGAGCTTTTGTAAGCAGTAATGGAAGGAGGAGGAGGAGAAGTGAGGCTAGGTGTGAGGAAGAAGAGAGAGGCACCCCGGCCATTTTATAGCTCAAGCTCGTTGTACGGTGACCGAAGTCAACCAACGCCGCTCGTCGCCGATCGCCGGTGTTCGGAATTGAATCCGCGAGCAGTGCCGACAGCGCGCTGGCCCGCGAGGTGAGTGCATGCTGCACCGGCAGCTAGCACGCCGCGCACTACCACGGTACGGCCTAGATGCCCTACACACTAGGCATCGCCGGTGGAGGAAGCGCGTGGGAGAGAGGAAGAAGAAAGAGCCAGAGGGAGAAGAAGAGGCTGACAGTGGGCCCCGGGTCCACCTGTCGGCCAGAGAGAGCACTGTGCTCTCGGGTACGACCAGCGTATATTTAAATTTAGAAGTTATTCTAAATTTATATCCAGCGTAGAAATCTCACGTTTTTGTCCCGAACCGTAGACTTTTCCACACAGCACCAGTATTCACACTGTGGTTTTTCACCACTTATTGCCCTCTCACTATAGCCACATCTTTATTGCGTAATATTTTCTTAACACAGCTTTTAACAAATCTCGAGGACGAGATTTTTCTTAAGGGGGGTAGTGTTGTGACACCACAAAAATTTGGCCTTGTTTTAATGAATTAAAATTTTTGCCAGGAATTAAAACTTTGAATTTCTGAGCTCCATTTTAATTTTTAAATCATTTCCTTACCTGTTATGATGAGTTTTTCCCAAAGAGAAAACTTTTCAAATATGTCATTGGACTTATTTAATCCCTCAAGAGAAACTTTCCCTTATTTAATATAACTAATTAAATAATTAAGTTGCTTGATCTTTACTTTCTTGAAAATGGTTTTTCAAGGTTATATGGCCATATTTGAACTACAACCATTGGATAAATTCACCTAAAATTCTAACCAAAAATTGGAGATGTCATGTGATGTTTTTAAATCACTTTTATACAAAAAATATCTTTTATTTATGTAATAATTTGAGCTCTGCATCAATTTTTCCTTCTCTGGTCCAGAGTGCAATTTGCACTACAACCCTTTTAAATAATTCTGTCTAGCCTCCACCAAAATTATGGGATATTGGTAGTAGCATATGATTCAACATTATGCAAAAACCTAGTGTTGTTCTTTGAAATTTTTTGAGTGAATCAACCTCCTTTTCATTCTGGTCCAGCCTTCCGATTTCTACTGCAACCCTATTTAATTTTGCTCCAAAGATCTTGTGTTTTCTCCTACTTGTAGACAGCCCTACCAAACCCCTAAATCCAGGAGCATGCACCCATTGGATTAATTTTGGTTCATGAAATAATGTCATTTATTTCCTGTCCAGAATTGTAGTTTTGCAAAGCTTGCACTAACAAGTTTGTGCTTTTCACAAACTAACCTCACCACTCTCTCTTGCATCTAAGGAGACACTGATCTGGAGTTTTTGACCACTCCAAGACTTGCCTAAATGCCCTTGGCATTTTGTCAAACACCTTATGGGCATGATCTGTTTTGGCATGAATTTTTGGTTTGCACTGTGAACCTGATCTCCTGACCAAACCAGCTTGTCCACTGATCCCCTTGCAAGCCCAAACCTAGACCTGCTAACCCCCAGCTCCAACCGAGCCACCTAGCATGCCATGGCATTTCGCCGAGCATCTGGTGGGCGTGCGCTGGGCGCGCCCAGAGCGCGCAAATTGCAGCCGCGCACACGAGTCGCCGCGTCGCGCCCCTGTCTTGGCCCACACGGCAGGACCTCGCCACGCACTCCCCGCCTCGCCACAACACGACAGCCCGCCCTGGCGCCCTACAGCGCCACCGCTAGAGCACTTTTGGCGGCACGCCGGCGTCGGCAGTGCGCCTCTGCCACGGGCAACGCCGCCCAAGCCTCTCCCGCTCGCCACCTGGCCCCTGGAGCAGTGCGAGCTCATCCGCAAGCGTGTCTGCTAGCCCTCGTCGCCGCCACGTCGCCCTAGCTACAGAGAGGCGGTTCGCCGGAGAGCTTATCCACGGCCGCCGCGGAACCGCCTTGCCTCGCCTATTTAAGGAGCCCCGAGCTCGTCTCCGCACGAAGGTAGCCTCAAGCGGTCTCCAGGAAGCCCCCAGTGGCAGCCAATCGACCAGGGAAGGCCTTCTTCCCCGAGTCCGGCCGGTTTGGCCGCCGCCAAGTTCCGGCCGATTCCGTCGCCACCAGTGCCTCCCCCTCTCCATTCTCTCCACCAAGAGCTCTCCCTCCCTCTTGTGAGTACAACCCCACGCCCGATTTTGGTCAGAGACCACCGCAGCCCCAAACTCACTATCCACCCGAAGCCTCCTCCGCCGTGAAGCTCGCCGCCGGCAGCTCCCTCCGTCCCCACCGGCCTGGCGACCACCTGGAGGACCGCGCTGGAGTCGCGGATCCATCCAGACCCTCTGGAACCCGCGGGGAGCCACCGTTCGCCAGCGACGACCGCCGTTGCCCCGCCTCCGTTCGGGCAAAGGAAGAGGAGGGAGAAATAGGCCAGTCAAACCTGACCAGTGGGCCAGGCGGGCCCACTGTCAATGAGACGCGCGCCGTCCACGCTGGATAAGTGGAAGCGTAAAACTCACGAGTACGTTTACCCTGCACCGAAAGCGTATTCTATCTGAAGTATTTTCTTTTATACTTTTTTTAAAAACAGATTTGACCAGAACTTTGACTGGCTATAACTTTTTAATTGTAACTCCAAATGAGTTGATTATTTTTCCTACCTTCCTCAAATTTGGTCTAGTTTATTTTAAGATTTATTTGAAAATTTTCCAAACAACTTTTTTTGTACTGTTTTTGAAATGTGTGTTAATTCAAATATATTTTAAAATAGGATTTTGGAGAGAGAGAAGAAACTTTCAAAAGTTTTGGAGAGCACCTCACCCCTCCACAACTTAAAGGCAAGCATTCTGAACCCTGGCATAATGTTTTTGGTGTGTTATTTGACACATTTATAACACCACCTTACTTCGGAGGACTTGTTATTTCATGTGACATGATCATTTGCATGGAAGCATATCAGTGATTTCCTTGCTGTTGGAAATGAATATTATTGTGATGGTAATCATCCTCATGTGCCTTGCATGCATGCCGGAAAGGAATCTGGGAAAGCCTCGGCCTTGGGTAGGCGTGAGCTTGTCGCCGGTCCCCGTCGGGACGGTTATGTCCGGTATGGCATGGTAAGGTACATTGAGTGGTGATTTCTTCGGTTGAAATATATTTGATATACATGTCATGCAGGGAACTTATAAACCTCCTGAGTCGACCGTAGACCGAGTCTTGTTTCCAGTAACCCCCATACTTGCTATGTACTACCACTTGTCCCTGCCGCGGGTAGGGTATGGTTCAGTAAGTCGTCAACCCCTTTCAAGCACACACCGTACATAGAGGCCATGGTGGAAGATATCGGTTGTAGCCGGTAGGCATGCCACCTGGTCCGGGGGCATGGGTGTTTCTGGTTGAGACCGAGAGGGGAGGCCACCCCTTAGAGCGCGCGATATAAATTTGATCCCATGCTACGCGAGGTTGTAGCCTCCCCACTTAGAGTTTTGCTTAACAAGTGTCGTGGGTGATTCCAGACACCGATGAGTTAAGCTGGTGTGTGCAAGTTAGGTGTGTTTTCAACTAAAAGGCCGTAGACGGAATTAGTCCCGATGGACTAAAGGAATCCGTTACTCGTGGGTAAAGAGTACACCCTCTGCAGAGATTAAACCTATTCGAATAGCCGTGTCCATGGTTAAAGATTACAGTCTGGGATGGGTCAAGTGTTGGTCTTAATGTCGGTCTTCGGAGGTGAAGTTGTTAAACCAAACTTGGATACCGACTGGTGACATGTGAGAACCATGATTATTATTTTATGATGGACTAACCCATTGCATTATTGTATTATCGAGTATCCCTGGGATGGTTCTACCTCCTGGATATTCATTGTGATTATTTATTCTCAAGCCCTTTTATGTGGTGTCGCTCAGACGCCCGACTGGGGCATTTCTTTTACGCCCTTTATGTGGTGTCGCTTAGACGCCCGACTGTGGCATTTCTTTTTAAGCCCTTTATGTGGTGTCGCTTAGACGCCCGACTGTGGCATTTCTTTTTAAGCCCTTTATGTGGTGTCGCTTAGACGCCCGACTGTGGCATTTCTTTTAAGCCCTTTAGGTGGTGTCGCTTAGACGCCCGACTGTGGCATTTCTTTTTAAGCCCTTTATGTGGTGTCGCTCAGACGCCCGACTATGGCATTGCTTGTTATTTATTTACTTTGTAAGCCCTTTATGTGGTGTCGCACAGACGCCCGACGGCGGCATTTTATTTCCCACTCCATTATTGCTTATTCATGTTGCATATAAATAACCTGCTTGCATGCATAAAAGATATTTTATTTGTGACTGACGATGTGATCATAGAATATTTCAGTGCATGATTATCAATTATATTATCCCAGTGTTCATAATGTTTGCGAGTACATTCAAAGTACTCACTGGCTTGTCCCTGGCTATTGTCTTAGCCAGATTTCTGCTTGGAGAGGAGCGTGACGATGACAGCCTCGAGTCCTAAGCAACGGTGATAGCAGCCTCGCGAAGATAGGAGTTAACTTGGTCAGTTGTTCCTGTGGGAAATGGAGTCACATAGACACTGATGTCTCGCAAACCGCTTCCGTCATCAACCACTAGTAACCCAATTGTTGTACTCACAAACCAAAATGGTCTTGTACTATTTATTTTGTATTTTGCTTGAGATTTCTGTATCAAGCTGGAGCCTCATCAGCTAACAGTAATCCTGGGGCTGATGAGCACGACGGTCTTTTTCTGGAAATTTATGTCCGGAAAACCCAGTCGTGACAACGTATCTATAATTTTTTATTGTTCCATGCTATTATATTACCTGTTTTGGATGTTTATGGGCTTTATTTTATACATTATTATCATTTTTGGGACTAACCTACTAACCGGAGGCCCAACCCGTATTGCTATTTTTTGTCTATTTCGGTACTTCGAAGGAAAGGAATATCAAACGGAGTCCAAACGGAATAAAACCTTCAGAAGCGTGATTTTTGGAATGAACGCCATCCAGAGGACTTGGAGTGCAAGTCAAGAAGCAGCTGAGGCGGCCACGAGAGGGTAGGGCGCCCCCCCCCCCTATAGGGCGCGCCCCCTGTCTCGTGGGCCCCTCGGGCGGCCACCGACGTACTTCTTCCTCCTATATAAGCCTACATACCCCAAAAATATCCAGTGAGCAACCGAAACACAATTTCCACCGCTGTAACCTTCTGTATCCGCGAGATCCCATCTTGGAGCCATCGTCGGCGTTCTGCCAGAGGGGGAATCCACCATGGAGGGCTTCTACATCAACACCATAGCCCCTCCGATGAGTTGTGAGTAGTTTATCACAGACCTTCGGGTCCATATTTATTAGCTAGTTGGTTTCTTCTCTCTTTTTGGATATCAATACAATGTTCTCCCACTCTCTTGTGGAGATTTATTCGATGTAATCTCTTTTTGCGGTGTGTTTGTCGAGATCCGATGAATTGTGGGTTTATGATCAAGTTTACCTATGGATAATAATTGAATCTTCTCTGAATTCTTTTATATGATTGAGTTATCTTTGCAAGTCTCTTCGAATTATCGGTTTGGTTTGGCCTACTAGATTGATCTTTCTTGCCATGGGAGAAGTGCTTTGCTTTGGGTTCAATCTTGCGGTGTTCTTACCCAGTGACAGAAAGGGTTGCAAGACATGTATTGTATTGTTGCCATCGAGGATAAAAAGATGGGGTTTATATCATATTGCTTGAGTTTATCCCTCTACATCATGTCATCTTGCTTAATGTGTTACTCTGTTCTTATGAACTTAATACTCTAGATGCATGCTGGATAGCGATCGATGTGTGGAGTAATAGTAGTAGATGCAGGCAGGAGTCGGTCTACTTGTTGCAGACGTGATGCCTATATACATGATCATGCCTAGATAATCTCATAATTATTCTCTTTTCTATCAATTGCTCGACAGTAATTTGTTCACCCACCGTAATACTTATGCTCTTGAGAGAAGCCTCTAGTGAAACCTATGGCCCCCGGGTTTATCTCTTATCATATTTGCTTCCAATCAACTTTTATTTGCATCTTTCTTTTCTCCATCTATATTATAAAATACCAAAAATATATTTATCTTATTATATTATCTCTATCAGATCTCACTTTCGCAAGTGGCCGTGAAGGGATTGACAACCCCTTTATTGCGTTGGTTGCGAGTTCTTTGTTTGTTTGTGTAGGTTCGTGGGACTTGATGAGGAGCCTCCTACTGGATTGATACCTTGGTTCTCAAAAACTGAGGGAAATACGTACGCTACTATTGCTGCATCACCCTTTCGTCTTCAAGGAAAACCAACGCAAGCTCAAGACGTAGTAAGAAGGATTTCTGGCACCGTTGCCGGGGAGGTCTTCGCTCAATTCAAGACATACCAAGTACCAATCACAAACTCATCTCCCTCGCATTTACATTATTTGCCATTTGCCTCTCGTTTTCCTCTCCCCCACATCACCCTTGTCGTTTTATTCGCCCTCTCTTTCCCAATCTCCTCTCTTTTCCGTTTGCCATTTTTTGTTTGCTTGTGTGCCTGTTTGTCCTCAAGGCTTTGCCTAAGAGTACCGACCTCCTTCTTAGGAGGTTCGAAGAGATTGAATCGAATATTAGAAACTTTATGAATTTGCAATTTGAGCATAATAATTTCTTCAAAAAAGAGTTTAAAGAACAAAAAGATTTTCTGGGTCTTATGAATAAGGAGCTTGATGATATGAATAAAGAATTTTATGGCGTGAACTCTCAAATAATCCGGCTTGAGAAGGCCATAGCTCAAATTTCTGATAAGCAAGCCACCTTAGTCAATAAGATGGCTGCCAAACCAGAAAAGTTAGATGAAAATAATGATGAAGATCTTAAAGTTATTGATGTGTCCCCTATTAGATCTTTGTTTTGCAATATGAATCTTGAAAATAATGGGACTGGAGATGAGTCAACTTTATTTAGAAGGCGTCCCAAGAATTCGGAGTTTTTAGATCTTGATGCTAAATTTGGTAAAAGTGGGATTGGAGAGGTCATGACTTTAAATAGCATTGAACCCACTATCTCGGATTTCAAGGAATTTGATTATGATAATTGTTCTTTAGAAAGTTGTATTTCCTTGTTGCAATCCATTGTTAATTCTCCACATGCTTATAGTCAAAATAAAGCTTTTACCAAACATATCATTGATGCCTTGATGCAATCTTTTGATGAAAAACTTAATTTGGAAGTTTCTATACCTAGAACACTTAATGATGAGTGGGAACCTACTATAAAGATTAAAATTAAAGATCATGAGTGTTTTGCTTTGTGTGATTTGGGTGCTAGTGTTTCCACGATTCCGAAAACTTTATGTGATATTCTAGGTTTCCATGATCTTGATGATTGCTCTTTAAATTTGCATCTTGCGGATTCCGCCATTAAAAAGCCAATAGGAAGGATCAATGATGTCCTTATTGTTGCAAATAGAAATTTGGTGCCCGTTGATTTTATCGTTCTTGATATAGATTGCAATCTTTCTTGCCCTATTATTCTTGGTAGACCTTTCCTTAGAACGATTGGTGCAATTATTGATATGAAGGAAGGGAATATTAGATTCCAATTTCCATTAAAGAAATGCATAGAGAACTTTATAAGAAAGAAAGTCAAATTACTTTATGAATCTATCATGCGAGCTACCTATGAATCAAGTGCCAAAGATGGCACTACTTAGACCTATCTTCGCTTTTATACCTAGCTGGGGGCGTTAAACGATAACGCTAGTTGGGAGGCAACCCAATTTTCTTTGTGTTTCTTGTTTTTGTTCCTGTTTAGTAATAAAAAAATCTGCTTTCTGTGTAGATGTGTTTTCATGTTTTATTTAGTGTTTGTGCCAAGTAGAACCTATAGGATAACCTATGATATGAGTTGATTTGTTTCTGCTGAAAAACAGAAACTTTGCACTCACGAGAAAAAATTCAATAACTCACAGGAATGAGCTTTTGCATTGATTATTTTTTATGCTATTCAATAAACAAATTTTTTAGGACTTCCTATTTTGGTAGGATTTTTTAGGTTCCAGAAGTTTGCATTAGTTACAGATTGCTACAGACTGTTCTGTTTTTGACAGATTCTGTTTTTCGTGTGTTGTTTGCTTATTTTGATGCATCTATGGCTAATATGTAAGGATATGAACCATAGAGAACTTTGAATACAGTAGGTTTAACACCAATATAAATAAAGAATGAGTTCATTACAGTACCTTATGTGGTGGTTTTGTTTTCTTTCACTAACGGAGCTTATAAGATTTCCTGTTGAGTTTTGTGTTGTGAAGTTTTCAAGTTTTGGGTAAAGCTTTGATGGACTATGGAATAAAGGGTGGCAAAAGCCTAAGCTTGGGGATGCCCAAGGCACCCCAAGATATTCAATAATAGCCAAAATCCTAAGCTTGGGGATGCCCCGGAAGGCATCCCCTCTTTCGTCTTCGTTCATTGGTAACTTTACTTGGAGCTATATTTTTTATTCGCTACATGATATGTGTTTTGCTTGTAGCGTCGTGTATTATATTAGTCTTTGCTTGTTAGTTTACCACAATCATCCTTGCTATAACACACCTTTTGGGAGAAGCCTCTTTGGTTGAAATTTATTAGAATACTCTATGTGCTTCACTTATATCTTTTGAGCTAGATAGTTTTTTCTCTAGTGCTTCACTTATATCTTTTAGAGCACGGTGGTGGATTAATTTTGAAGAAATTGTTGATCTCTCATGCTTCACTTATATTATTTTGAGAGTCTTTTAGAACAGCATGGTATTTGCTATGGTTATAAATTGGTCCTAGAATGATGAGCATCCAAGTTGGGTATAATAAAAACTCCCATAGGAAGTGAACTGGATGCTATGATCAACTTGATACTTGATCATTGTTTTGAGATAGGGAGGTAGTGATATTAAAGTCATGCTAGTTGGGTGATTATGAATTTAAAGAATGCTTGTGTTGAATTTAGCAAGTCCCGTAGCATGCACGTATGGTTAAAGTTGTGTAACAAATTTGAAGCATGAAGTGTACCTGGCTTGTGCATCCTTATGAGTGGCGGTCGGGGACGAGCGATGGTCTTTTCCTACCAATCTATCCCCCTAGGAGCATGCGCATAGTGCTTGGTTTTTGATGACTTCTAAATTTTTGCAATAATTATATGAGTTCTTATGACTAATGTTGAGTCCATGGATTATACGCACTTTTACCTTTCCATCATTGCTAGCCTCTTCGGTACCGTGCATTGCCCTTTCTCACCTTGAGAGTTGGTGCAAACTTTGTCGGTGCATCCAAACCCCGTGATATGATACGCTCTATCACACATAAACCTCCTTATATCTTCCTCAAAACAGACACCATACCTACCTATATATGGCATTTCCATAACCATTCCGAGATATATTGCCATGGAACGTTCCACCATTCCGTTCATCATCATCATGACATACATTACTTTTGTCATATTGCCATAGCATGATCATGTAGTTGACATCGTATTTGCGGCAAAGCCACCATGCATAATTTTTATACATGTCACTCTTGATTCATTGCACCATCCCGGTACACCGCTGAAGGCATTCATATAGAGTCATATCTTGTTCTAGTTTCGAGTTGTTATTCATGTGTTGTAATCAATAAAAGTGTTATGATCATCATTATTAGAGCATTGCCCAAAAAAGGCCAAAAAGAAAAAAAAGGCCAAAAGAAAAAAAAGAAAAAAGAAAAAAAGAAAAAAAAAGAAAATAAAAGAAAATAAATAAATAAAAGGGCAATGCTACTATCTCTTTTTCCACACTTGTGCTTCAAAGTAGCACCTTGCTCTTTATTGAGTCTCATATATTGTGCTTCAAAGTAGCACCATGTTCTTCATGTAGAGAGTCTCATAGGTTGTCACTTTCATATACTAGTGGGAATTTTTCATTATAGAACTTGGCTTGTATATTCCTACGATGGGCTTCCTCAAATGCCCTAGGTCTTCGTGAGCAAGCAAGTTGGATGCACACCCACTAGTTTTCTTTTATTGAGCTTTCATTCATTTATAGCTCTAGTGAAGGAAATATGCCCTAGAGGCAATAATAAAGTTATTATTTATTTCCTTATTTCATGATAAATGTTTATTATTTATGCTAGAATTGTATTAACCGGAAACATGATACATGTGTGAATACATAGACAAACTGAGTGTCACTAGTATGCCTCTACTTGACTAGCTCATTAATCAAAGATGGTTATGTTTCCTAGCCATGGACAAAGAGTTGTCATTTGATTAACGAGATCACATCATTAGGATAATGATGTGATTGACATGACCCATTCCGTTAGCTTAGCACACGATCGTTTAGTATGTTGTTGTTGCTTTCTTCATGACTTATACATGTTCCTATGACTATGAGATTATGCAACTCCCGTTTACCGGAGGAACACTTTGTGTGCTACCAAACATCACAACATAACTGGGTGATTATAAATGTGCTCTACAGGTGTCTCCGAAGGTACATGTTGGGTTGGCGTATTTCGAGATTAGGATTTGTCACTTCGATTGTCGGAGAGGTATCTCTGGGCCCTCTCGGTAATACACATCACTTAAGCCTTGCAAGTATTGCAACTAATGAGTTAGTTGCGGGATGATGTATTACGGAACGAGTAAAGAGACTTTCCAGTAACGAGATTGAACTAGGTATTGAGATACCGATGATCGAATCTCGGGCAAGTAACATATCGATGACAAAGAGAACAACGTATGTTGTTATGCGGTCTGACCGATAAAGATCTTCGTAGAATATGTGGGAGCCAATATAAGCATCCAGGTTCCGCTATTGGTTATTGACCGGAAACGTGTCTCGGTCATGTCTACATTGTTCTCGAACCCGTAGGGTCCGCACGCTTAAGGTTTCGATGACAGTTATATTATGAGTTTATGTGTTTTGATGTACCGAAGGAGTTCAGAGTCCCGGATGAGATCGGGGACATGAAGAGGAGTCTCGAAATGGTCGAGACATAAAGATCGATATATTGGACTACTATATTCGGACTTCGGAAAGGTTCCGAGTGATTCGGGTATTTTTTGGAGTACCGGAGAGTTACGGGAATTCGCCGGGGAGTATATGGGCCTTATTGGGCCATACGGGAATAGAGGAGAGAGGCCGAAAGGAAGGAGCTATGCAGCCCCCCTCTGGTCCGAATTGGACAAGGTGTGCAGCCCCCTTTTCCTTCCTCCTCTCCCCCTCTTGTTGGGGAACGTAGCAGAAATTCAAAATTTTCCTACGTGTCACCAAGATCTATCTATGGAGAAACCAGCAACGAGGGGAAGGAGAGTGCATCTACATACCCTTGTAGATCGCTAAGCGGAAGCGTTCAAGAGAACGGGGTTGAAGGAGTCGTACTCGTCGTGATTCAAATCATCGATGATCAAGTGCCGAACGCACGGCACCTCCGCGTTCAACACACGTACAGCCCGGTGACGTCTCCCACGCCTTGATCCAGCAAGGAGAGAGGGAGAGGTTGAGGAAGACTCCATCCAACAGCAGCACAACGGCGTGGTGGTGATGGAGGAGCGTGGCAATCCAGCAGGGCTTCGCCAAGCACCACGGGAGAGGAGGACGACTTGGGAGAGGGGGAGGGCTGCGCCAGAACTTCGTCTTTAGCTCCCATGCGTCTCCCCACTATATATAGGGGTGGAGGGGCTGGTTTCTTGCCCTCCAAGTCCATTGGGGCGTTGGCCAAGGTGGGAGGAAAGAAATCCCATCATTTCCTTCCCCACCGATTGTTATCCCCCCTTTTTAGGGATCTTGATCTTATCCCTTCGGGATATGATCTTATTCCTTCTAAGGGGGGATCTTGGTGCGCCTTGACCAGGGGTGTGGGGCCTTGCCCCCACTACCCACGTTCATGTGGGCCCCCCCATGCAGGTGGGCCCCACTCCGGAACCTTCTAGAACCTTCCCGGTACAATACCGAAAAATCCCGAACATTTTCCGGTGGCCAAAATAGGACTTCCCATATATAAATCTTTACCTCCGGACCATTCCGGAACTCCTCGTGACGTCCGGGATCTCATCCGGGACTCCGAACAACATTCGGTAACCACATACAAACTTCCTTTATAACCCTAGCGTCATCGAACCTTAAGTGTGTAGACCCTACGGGTTCGGGAGACATGTAGACATGACCGAGACGTTCTCTGGTCAATAACCAACAGCGGGATCTGGATACCCATGATGGCTCCCACATGCTCCACGATGATCTCATCGGATGAACCACGATGTCAAGGACTTAATCAATCCCGTATTCAATTCCCTTTGTCTATCGGTATGTTACTTGCCCGAGACTCGATCGTCGGTATCCAATACCTTGTTCAATCTCGTTACCGGCAAGTCACTTTACTCGTTCCGTAACACATCATCCCGTGATCAACTCCTTGGTCACATTGCGCATATGATGATGTCCTACCGAGTGGGCCCAGAGATACCTCTCCGTTTACACGGAGTGACAAATCCCAGTCTCGATCCGCATAAAACAATAGATACTTTCGGAGATACCTGTAGTGCACCTTTATAGTCACCCAGTTACATTGTGACGTTTGATACACCCAAAGCACTCCTACGGTATCCAGGAGTTACACGCTCTCATGGTCAAAGGAAGAGATACTTGACATTGGCAAAGCTCTAGCAAACGAACTACACGATCTTTGTGCTATGCTCAGGATTGGGTCTTGTCCATCACATCATTCTCCTAATGATGTGATCCCGTTATCAACGACATCCAATGTCCATAGCCAGGAAACCATGACTATCTGTTGATCACAACGAGCTAGTCAACTAGAGGCTCACTAGGGACATATTGTGGTCTATGTATTCACACGTGTATTACGATTTCCGGATAATACAGTTATAGCATGAATAAAAGACAATTATCATGAACAAGGAAATATAATAATAACACTTTTATTATTGCCTCTAGGGCATATTTCCAACAGTCTCCCACTTGCACTAGAGTCAATAATCTAGTTCACATCGCCATGTGATTAACACTCACAGGTCACATCGCCATGTGACTAATACCCAAGAGTTTACTAGAGTCAGTAGTCTAGTTCACATCACTATGTGATTAACACTCAATGAGTTTTATGTTTGATCATGTTGCTTGTGAGAGAGGTTTTAGTCAACGGGTCTGAACCTTTCAGATCCGTGTGTGCTTTACAAATCTCTATGTCATCTCCTAGATGCAGCTACCACGCTCTATTTGGAGCTATTCCAAATAACTGTTCTACTTGGAGCTATTCTAAATTGTTGCTCCATTATATGTATCCGGTCTCTCTACTCAGAGCTATCCGGATAGGTGTTTAGCTTGTATCGACGTAACCCTTTACGACGAACTCTTTTACCACCTCCATAACCGAGAAAAATTCCTTAGTCCGCTAGTTACTAAGGATAACTTTGACCGCTGTCCTATGATCCATTTTTGGATCACTCTTGTACCCCTTGACTGACTCATGGCAAGGCACACTTCAGGTGCGGTACACAGCATAGCATACTGTAGAGCCTATGTCTTAAGCATAGGGGACGACCTTCGTCCTTTCTCTCTTTTCTGCCGAGGTCGAGATTTAAGTCTTAACTTCGTACCTTACAACTCAGGCAAGAACTTCTTCTTTGACTGATCCATCTTGAACACCTTCAAGATCATGTCAAGGTATGTGCTCATTTGAAAGTATTATTAAGCATTTTGATCTATCCTTATAGATCTTGATGCTCAATGTTCAAGTAGCTTAATCCAGGTTTTCTATTGAAAAACACCTTTCAAATAACCCTATATGCTTTCTAGAAATTCTACATCATCTCTGATCATCAATATGTCAACAACATATACTCATCAGAAATTCTATAGTGCTCCCACTCACTTCTTTGGAAATACAAGTTTCTCATAAACTTTGTATAAATCCAAAATCTTTGATCATCTCATCAAAGCGTACATTCCAACTCCGAGATGCTTACTCCAGTCCTTAGAAGGATCGCTGGAGCTAGCATACCTTTTAGCATCCTTAGGATCGACAAAACTTTTCTGATTGTATTGCATACAACCTTTCCTTACGAAAACTGGTAAGGAAACTTGTCTTGACATCCATCTGCTAGATTTCATAAATGCAGCTAATGCTAACATGATTCCGACGGACTTTAAGCATCGCTACGAGTGAGAAAATCTCATCGTAGTCAACTCCTTGAACTTGTCGGAAAACACTTCGCCACAAGTCGAGCTTCATAGATGGTGACATTACCATCCACGTCCGTCTTCTTCTTAAAAGATCCATTTATCTCAATGGATTGCCGATCATCGGGCAAGTCCATCTAAGTCCATGCTTTGTTCTGATATATGGATACTATCTCGGATTTCATGGCTTCTAACCATTTGTCGGAATTCGGGCCCACCATCGCTTCTCCATAGCTCGTAGGTTCATTGTTGTCTAGCAACATGACCTTCAAGACAGGATTACGTACCACTCTGAAGTAGTACGCATCCTTGTCATCCCACGAGGTTTGGTAGTGACTTGATCCGAAGTTTCATGATCAATATCATAAGCTTCCACTTCAATTGGTGTAGGTGCCACAGGAACAACTTCCTGTGCCCTGCCACACACTAGTTGAAGAGACGGTTCAATAACCTCATCAAGTCTCCACCATCCTCCCACTCAATTCTTTCGAGAGAAACTTTTCCTCGAGAAAGTACCTGATTCTAGAAACAATCCCTTATTGCTTTCGGATCTGAGACAGGAGGTATACCCAACTGTTTTGGGTGTCCTATGAAGATGCATTTTATCCGCTTTGGGTTCGAGCTTATCAATCCTGAAACTTTTTCACATAAGCGTTGCAGCCCCAAACCTTTAAGAAACGACAACTTAGGTTTCTCTAAACCATAATTCATACGGTGTCATCTCAACGGAATTACGTGGTGCCCTATTTAAAGTGAATGTGGTTGTCTCTAATGCCTAACCCATGGACAATAGTGGTAATTCGATAAGAGACATCATGGTACGCACCATATCCAATAGGGTGCAACTATGATGTTCGGACACACCATCACACTATGGTGTTCCAGGCGGTATTAATTGCGAAACAATTTCCACAATGTCTTAATTGTGTGCCAAAACTCGTAACTTAGATATTCACATCATAGACATTTTATCCTCTTGTCACAATGATCTTCTACTTCACTCTGAAATTACTTGAACCATTCAATAATTCAGACTTGTATTTCATCAAGTAAATATTCTCAACATCTACTCGAATCATCTGTGAAGTAAGATCATAACGATATTCACTGCATGCCTCAGCACTCATTGGATTGGACACATCAAAATGTGTTACTTCCAACAAGTTGCTATCTTGTTCCATCTTACTGAAAACGAGGCTTTTCAGTCATCTTGCCCATGTGGTATGATTTGCATATCTCAAGTGATTCAAAATCAAGTGAGTCCAAACGGTCCATTTGCATGGAGTTTCTTCATGCATATACACCAATAGACATGGTTCGCATGTCTCAAACTTTTCAAAACGAGTGAGTCCAAAGATCCATCAACATGGAGCTTCTTCATGCGTTTTATACCATTATGACTTACATGGCAGTGCCACAAGTAAGTGGTACTATCATTACTATCTTATATCTTTTGGCATGAAAATGTGTATCACTACGATCGAGATTCAATAAACCATTCAGGTTTAATACTAATCTTGATGGTATTGGGAGCGTGCGATGTTTGATCATATCAAACTTGGAAACACTTCCAACATATATCGTCAGCTCACCTTTAGCTAGTCTCCGTTTATTCCGTAGCTCTTTATTTCGAGTTACTAACACTTAGCAACCGAACCGGTATCTAATACCCTGGTGCTACTAGGAGTACTAGTAAAGTACACATTAACATAATGTATATCCAATATACTTCTATCGACCTTGCCAGCCTTCTTATCTACCAAGTATCTAGGGTAATTCTGCTCCAGTGGCTGTTCCCCTTATTACAGAAGCACTTAGTCTCGGGTTTGGGTTCAACCTTGGGTTTCTTCACTGGAGCAGCAGCTGATTTGCCGTTTCATGAAATATCCCTTCCTGCCCTTGCCCTTCTTGAAACTAGTGGTTTCACCAACCATCAATAATTGATGCTCCTTCTTGATTTCTACTTTCGCGGTGTCAAACATCGCGAATACCTCAAGGATCATCATATCTATCCCTGATATGTTATAGTTCATCACGAAGCTCTAGCAGCTTGGTGGCAATGACTTTGGAGAAACATCACTATCTCATCTGGAAGATTAACTCCCACTTGATTCAAGTGATTGTTGCACTCGGACAATCTGAGCACAAGCTCAACGATTGAGCTTTTCTCCCTGAGTTTGCAGGCTAAGAAAATCGTCGGAGGTCTTATACCTCTTGACGTGGGCACGAGCCTGAAATCCCAGTTTCAGCCCTCGAAACATCTCATATGTTCCGCGACGTTTCGAAAACGTCTTTAGTGCCTCAACTCTAAACCGTTTAACTGAACTATCATGTAGTTATCAAAACGTGTATGTCCGATGTTCGCAACATCCACAAACGACGTTTGGGGTTCGGCACACTGAGCAGTGCATTAAGGACATAAGCTTTCTACTGTCTGCATAATTGCTACTTTCTTTCAACTATATTTTCTCTAGGAACATATCTAAAACAGTAGAACTAAAGCGCGAGCTACGACATAATTTGCAAAAATCTTTTGACTATGTTCAAGATAATTAAATTCATCTTATGAACTCCCACTCAGATAGACATCCCTCTGGTCATCTAAGTGATCACATGATCCGAGTCAACTAGCCCGTGTCCGATCATCACGTGAGACGGACTAGTTAACGTCGGTGAACATCTTCATGTTGATCGTATCTACTATACGACTCATGCTCGACCTTTCGGTCTCCGTGTTCCGAGGCCATGTCTGCACATGCTAGGCTCGTCAAGTTAACCCTAAGTGTTTTCGCTGTGTAAAACTGTCTTACACCCGTTGTATGTGAACGTAAGAATCCATCACACCCGATCATCACGTGGTGCTTAGAAGCGACGAACTGTAGCAACGGTGCACAGTTAGGGGAGAACACTTCTTGAAATTTTGTAAGGGATCATCTTATTTACTACCGTCGTCCTAAGTAAACAAGATGCATAAACATGATAAACATCACATGCAATCAAATAGTGTAGTGACATGATATGGCCAATATCATATAGCTCCTTTGATCTTCATCTTCGGGGCTCCATGATCATCTTGTCACCGGCATGACACCATGATCTCCATCATCATGATCTCCATCATCGTGTCTTCATGAAGTTGTCACGCCAACGACTACTTCTACTTCTATGACTAACGCGTTTAGCAATAAAGTAAAGTAGTTTACATGGCGTTCTTCAATGACACGCAGGTCATACAATAAATAAAGACAACTCCTATGGCTCCTGCCGGTTGTCATACTCATCGACATGCAAGTCGTGAATCCTATTACAAGAACATGATCAATCTCATACATCACATATTATTCACCACATTCTTGTTGGCCATATCACATCACAAAGCATACCCTGCAAAAACAAGTTAGACGTCCTCTAATTGTTGTTGCATGTTTTACGTGGCTGCTATGGGTTTCTAGTAAGAACGTTTCTTACCTACGCAAGACCACAACGTGATATGCCAATTGCTATTTACCCTTCATAAGGACCCTTTTCATCGAATCCGTTCCGACTAAAGTGGGAGAGACTGGCACCCGCTAGCCACCTTATGCACCAAGTGCATGTCAATCGGTGGAACCTGTCTCACGTAAGAGTACGTGTAAGGTCGGTCCGGGCCGCTTCATCCCACAATACCGTCGAAACAAGATTGGACTAGTAACGGTAAGCATATTGAACAACATCAACGCCCACAACTACTTTGTGTTCTACTCGTGCAAAGAATCTACGCAATAGACCTAGCTCTGATACCACTGTTGGGGAACGTAGCAGAAATTCAAAATTTTCCTACGTGTCACCAAGATCTATCTATGGAGAAACCAGCAACGAGGGGAAGGAGAGTGCATCTACATACCCTTGTAGATGGCTAAGCGGAAGCGTTCAAGAGAACGGGGTTGAAGGAGTCGTACTCGTCGTGATTCAAATCATCGATGATCAAGTGCCGAACGCACGGCACCTCCGCGTTCAACACACGTACAGCCCGGTGACGTCTCCCACGCCTTGATCCAGCAAGGAGAGAGGGAGAGGTTGAGGAAGACTCCATCCAACAGCAGCACAACGGCGTGGTGGTGATGGAGGAGCGTGGCAATCCAGCAGGGCTTCGCCAAGCACCACGGGAGAGGAGGACGACTTGGGAGAGGGGGAGGGCTGCGCCAGAACTTCGTCTTAGCTCCCATGCGTCTCCCCACTATATATAGGGGTGGAGGGGCTGGTTTCTTGCCCTCCAAGTCCATTGGGGCGTTGGCCAAGGTGGGAGGAAAGAAATCCCATCATTTCCTTCCCCACCGATTGTTATCCCCCCTTTTTAGGGATCTTGATCTTATCCCTTCGGGATATGATCTTATTCCTTCTAAGGGGGGATCTTGGTGCGCCTTGACCAGGGGTGTGGGGCCTTGCCCCCACTACCCACGTTCATGTGGGCCCCCCATGCAGGTGGGCCCCACTCCGGAACCTTCTAGAACCTTCCCGGTACAATACCGAAAAATCCCGAACATTTTCCGGTGGCCAAAATAGGACTTCCCATATATAAATCTTTACCTCCGGACCATTCCGGAACTCCTCGTGACGTCCGGGATCTCATCCGGGACTCCGAACAACATTCGGTAACCACATACAAACTTCCTTTATAACCCTAGCGTCATCGAACCTTAAGTGTGTAGACCCTACGGGTTCGGGAGACATGTAGACATGACCGAGACGTTCTCTGGTCAATAACCAACAGCGGGATCTGGATACCCATGATGGCTCCCACATGCTCCACGATGATCTCATCGGATGAACCACGATGTCAAGGACTTAATCAATCCCGTATTCAATTCCCTTTGTCTATCGGTATGTTACTTGCCCGAGACTCGATCGTCGGTATCCAATACCTTGTTCAATCTCGTTACCGGCAAGTCACTTTACTCGTTCCGTAACACATCATCCCGTGATCAACTCCTTGGTCACATTGCGCATATGATGATGTCCTACCGAGTGGGCCCAGAGATACCTCTCCGTTTACACGGAGTGACAAATCCCAGTCTCGATCCGCATAAAACAATAGATACTTTCGGAGATACCTGTAGTGCACCTTTATAGTCACCCAGTTACGTTGTGACGTTTGATACACCCAAAGCACTCCTACGGTATCCAGGAGTTACACGCTCTCATGGTCAAAGGAAGAGATACTTGACATTGGCAAAGCTCTAGCAAACGAACTACACGATCTTTGTGCTATGCTCAGGATTGGGTCTTGTCCATCACATCATTCTCCTAATGATGTGATCCCGTTATCAACGACATCCAATGTCCATAGCCAGGAAACCATGACTATCTGTTGATCACAACGAGCTAGTCAACTAGAGGCTCACTAGGGACATATTGTGGTCTATGTATTCACACGTGTATTACGATTTCCGGATAATACAGTTATAGCATGAATAAAAGACAATTATCATGAACAAGGAAATATAATAATAACACTTTTATTATTGCCTCTAGGGCATATTTCCAACACCTCTTTCCTTCTCTCCTACTCCAACAAGGGAAGGAGGAGTCCTACTCCCGGCGGGAGTAGGACTCCCCCCTTGGCGCGCCTCCTCCTGGCCGGCCGCCCCCTCCCCCTTGATCCTTTATATACGGGGGCAGGGGGCACCTCTAGACACAACAATTGATTGTTTGATCTTTTAGCCGTGCGCGGTGCCCCCCTCCAACATAGTCCACCTCGATAATACTGTAGCGGTGCTTAGGCGAAGCCCTGCGTCGGTAGAACATCATCATCGTCACCACGCCGTCGTGCTAACGAAACTCTCCCTCAACACTCGGCTGGATCGGAGTTCGAGGGACGTCATCGGGCTGAACGTGCGTTGAACTTGGAGGTGCCGTACATTCGGTACTTGATCGGTCGGATCGTGAAGACGTACGACTACGTCAACTGTGTTGTGCTAACGCTTCCGCTTACAGTCTACAAGGGTATGTAGACAACACTCTTCCCTCTCGTTGCTATGCATCACCATGATCTTGCGTGTGCGTAGGATTTTTTTTGAAATTACTACGTTCCCCGACATCTAGTGCATCCGTTGCATGGCAATCCCTACTCCTCGTGTTGACATCAATTGATGGGCATTCCCGTAGCCCGTTGATTATCCTTGTCAATGTGAGACTTTCCCTCTTTTTGTCTTCTCCACACAATCCCCAATCATTATTCTATTCCACCCATAGTGCTATATCCATGGCTCACGCTCATGTATTGCGTGAAGGTTGAAATTTTTTTGAGATTATTTAAGTACCAAACAATTGCTTGGCTTGTTATCGGAGGTATAGAAGTTCGGAACATATTTGTGTGACGAAAATGAAGCATAGCCTAACTATATGATTTTGTAGGGATGAACTTTCTTTAGCCATGTTATTTTGAGAAGACATGATTGCTTTTATTAGTATGCTTGAAGCATTACTATTTCTTTTGTCAATATGAATTTTTATCTTGAATCATTTGGATCTAAACATTCATGCCACAATAAAGAAAATTACATTAGGAATTATGCTAGGTAGCATTCCACATCAAAAATTCTGTTTTTATCATTTACCTACTCAAGGACGAGCAGGAATTAAGCTTGGGGATGCTTGATATGTCTCCAGCGTATCTATAATTTTTGATTGTTCCATGCTATTATATTACCTGTTTTGGATGTTTATGGGCTTTATTTTATACATTATTATCATTTTTGGGACTAACCTACTAACTGGAGGCCCAGCCTGTATTGCTGTTTTTTTGTCTATTTCAGTATTTCGAAGGAAAGGAATATCAAATGCAGTCCAAACGGAATAAACCTTCGGAAGCATGATTTTTGGAACGAACGTGATCCAGAGGACTTGGAGTGCAAGTCAAGAAACAGCTGAGGTGGCCACGAGAGGGTAGCCCCCCCCCCTATAGAGCATGCCCCCCTGTCTCGTGGGCCCCTTGGGCGGCCACCGACGTACTTCTTCCTCCTATATAAGCCTACATACCCCAAAATAATCCAGGGAGCAACCGAAACACAATTTCCACCGCCGAAACCTTCTGTATCCGCGAGATCCCATCTTGGAGCCGTCGCCGGTGTTCTGCCGGAGGGGGAATCCACCACGGAGGGCTTCTACATCAACACCATAGCCCCTCCTATGAGTTGTGAGTAGTTTACCACAGACCTTCGGGTCCATAGTTATTAGCTAGTTGGCTTCTTCTCTCTTTTTGGATCTCAATACAATGTTCTCCCCCTCTCTTGTGGAGATCTATTCGATGTAATCTCTTTTTGTGGTGTGTTTGTCGAGATCCGATGAATTGTGGGTTTATGATCAAGTTTATCTATGGATAATAATTGAATCTTCTCTGAATTCTTTTATATGATTGAGTTATCTTTGCAAGTCTCTTCGAATTATCGGTTTGGTTTGGCCTGCTAGATTGATCTTTCTTACCATGGGAGAAGTGCTTAGCTTTGGGTTCAATCTTGCGGTGTTATTACTCAGTGACAGAAAGGGTTGCAAGACACGTATTGTATTGTTGCCATCGAGGATAAAAAGATGGGGTTTATATCATATTGCTTGAGTTTATCCCTCTACATCATGTCATCTTGCTTAATGCGTTACTCTGTTCTTATGAACTTAATACTCCAGATGCATGCTGGATAGCGATCGATGTGTGGAGTAATAGTAGTAGATGCAGGCAGGAGTCGGTCTACTTGTTGCGGACGTGATGCCTATATACATGATCATGCCTAGATAATCTCTTAATTATTCGCTTTTCTATCAATTGCTCGACAGTAATTTGTTCACCCACCATAATACTTATGCTCTTGAGAGAAGCCTCTAGCGAAATCTATGGCCCCCGGGTCTATCTCTTATGATATTTGCTTCCAATCTACTATTATTTGCATCTTTATTTTCTGCATCTATATTATAAAATACCAAAAATATATTTATCTTATTATATTATCTCTATCAGATCTCACTTTCGCAAGTGGTCGTGAAGGGATTGACAACCCCTTTATTGCGTTGGTTGCGAGTTCTTTGTTTGTTTGTGTAGGTTCGTGGGACTTTATGAGGAGCCTCCTACTGGATTGATACCTTTGTTCTCAAAAACTGAGGGAAATACTTACGCTACTATTGCTGCATCACCCTTTCCTCTTCAAGGAAAACCAACGCAACCTCAAGACGTAGCAATCCTCCCCGCGTACTAGGGTTTTCCTACATCGGGCACCTTGGCTTCATTCTTTGGGACCTAGACATGCTAGGAGCATACCTCCCCTAGTGGCCATGGCGGGATGCGGGGCTGGCCGCGTCGGGGGTGCGTTGTCGCCGGGCGGTGGCACTGGTCGTGGTGCACCGCCGCCGGACGTTGGCTCTGGCCGTGGTGCGCCGCCGCTACCGGTCTCTGGTTCCGGTCGTGGTGTGCCGCCGTCTGCGGCTGCTGCTGGCCGGGGGACGGCGAGTGTGGCTGCAGGACATGGTGGTGGTGCCCTTCCAGGGGTTCGGCCGCCATCGCTGGGCTCGGCGGGGCTGCCTGCCGCGGGTCGTGGCGGGACGGCCGGCGGTCCTCGCCCACCGGCGCCTGGCCTGGCAGGGGTGGCCGCAGCGGGCTGGGTGGTGCGATCGCACACAGACCGCCTGCACCGGGGAACCAGGGTGTGACACCCGGTCAGCCTCGCCCCCCCCCCTCTCCCCGTCGCACTACGTCGCGAGGCCGGCACAGAATCGGTCTGGGCCGATGCAGACACAGGCGCCGCCACCTCAAAACACGGGTGCTGGAGGTGTTTCTGGAATGCACCGGGGTCAATGGGGTGATGATGGCTACAATGCCTATGGGGATGGCCAGCACCGTGGCTCTTCGTCAATGGGCTGTGGCCAAGGATATGCTTGGCAGAGTGATGGGACTGTGGAGAGACCTTTTCTTGGTCCTCCGGGTGGTTTTGTTGAGGAGGCGTCTGGCCCGGCCTATCGGCAGCGGGGAGGCTACCGCGGTCATCATGGTTGTCGAGGTGGTCGGTTTCGTCAACGGCAGCCTCCTCCGCCTATGGTCGTCGAGCCGACTCCCGCCACTAGGGTTGCCAAGGAGCCGGTGCTATCCAGTTGGGCTATGGATGTGGTGACGGAGCTCGCTAATGCTGAGATACCCAGGAATGAGACCACGGTGTCGGCGTTAGTGGAGGCGACAGACAGGGCTGACTCGGACAGGGCGTCCAAGTGGGCGCGTAAGAAGGAGAAAATGTTGTGCTATCGGTGTGGAGAGAAGGGTCATTTTACTGCTGAGTTCGTGGCCGACCTATGTGACACCTGTGGCAAGCCGGCACATGATACGGGGGATTGTCCGATTTTGTGAGATCAGGCACCGTCTCTTATGATGTATGGAGTGTACTGTGCTGAGCTCACATTATTTGAGTTTCATAGTGCGAGAGAGATCCCTGACGAGACCCAGAGTTTGACCACTGGGTTGTCAAAGTTACCAGAGGAGAGGTCTCTGAGACTCAGATTGTGCAGAGGCTGAAGGAGTTAGCTCCTGGTGACTTCCAGTGGGAGCTTGTTAGTCTCGAGACAAAAATGTTTAGGGTTGAGTCCCCTTCGGTTGAGGATTTGCACATACTTCTGAGTTTTGGGATGTGCAAAGTGCCGGGTACTGATAACCCACAAGTATAGGGGATCGCAACAGTTTTCGAGGGTAGAGTATTCAACCCAAATTTATTGATTCGACACAAGGGGTGCCAAAGAATATTCTCAAGTATTAGCAGCTGAGTTGTCAATTCAACCACACCTGGAAACTTAGGGAGAGGAAATTCAAAACCTCCAAATATAATCGATGGAATTTTTCCAATAGAATTGATACTATAAACATGAGGTTGTTTCCTCGGAAAGTGTACCGTGTGCTCATTGCCATTAACATGAAAAGTGACATTGCCTTTGTTGCAATCAATAACAGCCCCTGCAGTATTAAGAAAAGGTCTTCCAAGAATAATAGACATATTATCATCCTCGGGAATATCAAGAATAATAAAGTCTGTTAGAATAGTAACCTTTGCAACCACAACAGGCATATCTTCACAAATACCGACAGGTATAGCAGTTGATTTAACAGCCATTTGCAAAGATATTTCAATAGGTGTAAACTTATTCAAGTCAAGTCTATGATATAAAGAGAGAGGCATAACACTAACATCGGCTCCAAGATCACATAAAGCAGTTTTAACATAATTTCTCTTAATGGAGCATGGTATAGTAGGTACTCCGGGGTCTTCAAGTTTCTTTGGTATTCCACCCTTAAAAGTATAATTAGCAAGCATGGTGGAAATTTCAGCTTCAAGTATCTTTCTTTTATTAGTAATAATATCCTTCATATACTTAGCATAAGGATTTGTTTTGAGCACATCAGTTAATCGCATACGCAAAAAGATGGGTCTAATCATTTTAGCAAAGCGCTCAAAATCCTCATCATCCTTTTTCTTAGATGGTTTCGGAGGAAAAGGCATGGGTTTCTGAACCCATGGTTCCCTTTCTTTACCATGTTTCCTAGCAACGAAGTCTCTTTTATCATAACGGTGATTCCTTGATTGTGGGTTATCAAGATCAATAGCAGGTTCAGCTTCTACATCATTATCATTACTAGGTTGAGCATTATCATGAACATCATCATTAACATTTTCACTAGGTTCATGATCATCACCAGATGGTGTTTCAGCATCAGACATAGAGATATCATTTGGATTCTCAGGCAACTCAGCAATAGGTTCACTAGAAGTTTGCAAAGTCCTATCATTCTTCTTTTTCTTCTTTCTTGAAGAACTAGGTACATCAATATCATTTCTCTGAGAATCTTGCTCGATTCTCTTAGGGTGGTGTAACACCCCAAAAATTTAACCAGGTTTTAGTTATTAAAATTTTGCCAAGAGTTTAAAAATTTTGCCTGCAAGAATATCTCTGTTGATTTCAAAACCTTTCTTTTATTATTAAGGAGTTTTTCCCAAGTGGGTCCTTCCAAAACATATTGGACTTATATGCCCTCTCATTAAAACATCTCTCAATCAGTAGATTTATTTATTAAATTATTTCACCCTGAGCTTTATTCATTAAAATGACTTGTTTTAAGTTTTGGAGCTCTTTTTGTACTACAACCAGTTGATAAATTAAATTAAAAATCCAACCAAAATTTGGAGATGTCATGTGATGTCTCTAAATCACTTTTGTGAAATAATATATTTCATTCATTACATATTTTGAAGTGCTACACATGTTTTTCTTCTCTGGTCCAGTGGACAATTTTGCACTACAACCCTTTTAAATATTTCTTTCCAGCTTCCACCAAAATTATGGGATGTTAGTAGCAGCATATGATTCCACTTTATGCAAAAATCCAGGGTTGCTCTTTCAAAATTTTGAGTGAATCAACCTCATCTTCATTCTGGTCCAACATGATGGTTTGTACAGCATCCATATTCTTGCTTGCTCTTTGACCCTTGATTCTTTCCCCAGCTTGTAGACCACCCTACAAAACCCCTAAGTCTAGGAGCATGCAACCATTGGAATACTTTTGGTCCATGAGATGATGCCATTTACCTCCTGTCCAGAACTGAAGTTCTGCAAAACTTGCACTAACAAGTTTGTGCTTTGTACTAACTAACCTCACCACCCTCTTGTGCATCCAAAGAGACTTCAATCTGGAAGAATTGGCCACTCCAAGAAATGCCTAGGTGCCTGTGGCATTTTGTCAAACACCTTGAGAGCATGACTAGATTTGACATGAGTTGTTGTTGGCATTGTGAACTTGGCTCCTGACCAAACCACCTTGTCCCTTGATCTTCCCTCTATCACTAACCTAGTTCTGTTGCTTGCCAACCTCACATGAGACCTCTAGCATGCCCCGACATTTTATCGAACACATTCCGCGCGTGCTCTAGGTGCGAGCAGAGCGCGCGTATTGCACGAGCCACGGCCGAGCCGACACGTCGCGCCCCTGGTTTTGGCCCGCTCTGTAGCGCCACGCCACGCACTCCCCTTCTCACAGCAACGCGCCAAGCCGCCCTGGCAGCCTACAGCGCCGCCGTCAGAGCCTTGGCGGCACGCCGGCGTCCGTAGCGTGCTCCTGCCTCGGTAGGTGCCGACAAGCCACCAGCGCTCGCCAGCTGCCCCCTTAAGCATCTCCAGCTCATCCGTAGCCTCGTCCCCTAGCGCGCGTCGCTGCCACGTCGCCATAGCTACAGAAAGACGGTTCGCCGTCGTCCTTATCGCCGGCCACCTCGGAACCGACCTCCACCGCCTATATAAGGGCCCCGGAGCTCAATCGAGTCCTCAAGCAACCTCAAATGATCCCCCTAGAGCTACCATGACCAGCAGTCGAGGAGGGGAAGGCCATCTTCCCCGAGTCCGACCAGTTCGGTCGCCGCCAAGTCCCGGCCGATTCCGGCGCCACCAGGGCCTCCCCCTCTCCACTCTCTCCACCAGGAGCTCTCCTTCCCTCTCGTGAGTGCATCCCCACGCTCAATTTTGGTCGGAAACCACTGTAGCCCCAAACCCACTTTCCACCCGAATGCCTTCTCCGTCGTGAAGCTCGTCGCCGGCGACTCCGTCCACATCGGCGACCATGGCGGGTACCCACGGATTCGTCTCGACCCCCTGAGCACACCCATGTCCTCAGATCACCAAGGGACGCCCTCGTTTGCCAGCAAATCCTCGCCGGAGCTCCGCCTCTGTTCGGTCGGAGGGGGACGACGCGCGCGTGGACTGGTCAAACCTGACCAGTGGGCCAGGCAGGCCCACCGTCAGTGACCCAGCGCCGGTCCATGCAGGAGTAAGTGGAAGCGCATTTCCCGAATGTGCCTTCGACGTGTATTTCTTTTAAAATGTTTTCTGTTTTATTTTAAAAACAGATTTTGACCAGGACTTTGACTGGCTATAACTTTTTAATTACAACTCCAAATAAATTAATTCTTTTTCCTACCTCTCTCAAATTTGATCTAGTTTATTTTAAGATTTATTTGATAAATTTTCAAAACAACTTTTGTGCTGTTTTGAATTTGTGTGTTAATTCAAATTTATTTAAAATAGGACCTTGGAGAGAGAGACAAAAGCTTTCAAATGTTTTGGAGTGCACCCTGCCTTTCCACACATTGAAGGCAAGCATTCTGAACCCCGGCATAATATTTTTGTGTGTTCGTTGACACGTTTATAACACCACCTCATTCTGGAGAACTTGCTATTTCATGTGATATGATCATTTTCATGAATGCATATTAATGATTTCCATGCTGTTGGAAATGAACACACTTGTGATGATAATCATCCTCATGTGCCTTGCATGCATACCGGAAGGAATCCGGGAAAACCTCTGCCTTCGGTAGGCATGAGTTTGTCGCCGGTCTCCGTCGGGACGGTTATGTCCGGTATGGCATGGTAAGGTATAATGAGCGGTGACTCTGTTGGTTGAAATATATTCGTTATGCTAATCATGCAGGGAAATACTTAAACCTCCTGAGTCGACCCTAGATCGAGTCTTGTTCCAGTAACCCCCATACTTGTTTCGTACTACCACTCGTCTCTACAACAAGTAGAGTATGGTTCAGTAAGTTGTCAACCTCTTTCTAGCACACACCATACAGAGAGGCCGGGGTGGAAGATACCGGTTGTAGCTGGTAGGCAGGCCACCTGGTCCGGGGGCATGGGTGTTTCCGGTTGAGACCGAGAGGGGAGGCCACCCCTTAGAGCGTGCAATATAAATTTGATCCCATGCTACGCGAGGTTGTAGCCTCCCCACTTAGAGTTTGCTTGACAGGTGTCATGGGTGATTCCAGACACGTGTGAGTTAAGCTGGTGTGTGCAAGTCAGGTGTGTTTTCAACAAAAAGGCCGTAGACGGAATTAGTCCCGATGGACTAAAGGAATCCGTTACTCATGGATAAAGAGTACACCCTCTGCAGAGATTAAACCTATTCAAATAGCCGTGTCCATGGTTAAGGATTACAGTATGGGATGGGTCAAGTGTCGGTCTTAGTGTCGGTCTTCGGAGGAGAAACTGTTAAACCAGAACATGGATCGTGACTTGAAACTTATGATGATTATTATTTTATTATGGACTAACACCTTTATATTAAGTGAAATATCGAATATCCCTGGGATGGTTCTACATCCTGGATATTCACTATGTTTTCTTTTATAAGCCCTTTATGTGGTGTCGCTCAGACGCCCGACTGTGGCATTTCTTTTATAAGCCCTTTATGCGGTGTCGCTCAGACGCCCGACTGTGGCATTTCTTTTATAAGCCCTTTATGTGGTGTCACTCAGATGCCCGACTGTGGCATTTCTTTTATAAGCCCTTTATGCGGTGTCGCTCAGACGCCCGACTGTGGCATTTCTTTTATAAGCCCTTTATGTGGTGTCGCTCAGACGCCCGACTGTGGCATTTCTTTTATAAGCCCTTTATGTGGCGTCGCTTCAGACGCCCGATCGGTGCCTTTTATTATTAATATGTTATTACATTTTCATAAATAACCTGCTTACATGCATCAGAGATTTATTTACCTTTGGTGACTGACGTCATGAGCATAAATATTTCGGAACATCGTTGTTATATTATACCCGTGTTCATAATGTTTGCGAGTACATTCAAAGTACTCACTGGCTTGTCCCTGGCTATTGTCTTGGCCAGATTTCGTGCACGGAGAGGAGCAACCATGATGACAGCCCCGGAACCTAAGCAACGGTGATAGCAGCCTCGCGAAGATAGGAGTTAACCTGGTCAGCTGTTCCTGTGGGAAATGGAGTCCCATAGACACTGATGATTCACAAACTACTTCCGCCATCAACCACTAGAAACCATTTGTTGTACTCACAGACCAGAATGGTCTTGTACTTCATATTTTGTGTTTTGCTTGGAATTTCTGTATGAAGTTGGTGCCTCATCAGCTAACAGTAATCCTGGGGCTGATGAGCACAAGGGCCATTTTCTGGGAATTAATACCCGGAGAATCGGTCGCCACAAACTTGGTATCAGAGCCAGGCTGACCATTGGCTAATCCTATCTTAGCCAGGTCGAGACACTTAGGAAAACCAACCCACCAGACCCTGACCAAAACCCCAGCCAAGCTTCTCATGCAAGATAGCCACACAGTGACCCCAACACTTTTGGCAGTCGGTGCCCAACCTATCAACCTAGCCTGTCGATCACGCGCCAGTGACCGATGCCTATAATGTCTTATTCGCAAGCGTGCGAAGGAAGACTCTGTTTCCTTTTTCTATAAAAAGGGCACGCTCGCCTCAACCAGCACAGCACAACCTCTTTCCCAACCTAGCCACCATGCCTGGTCCCATAGTGCACAATGAGACCACAGCAACCAACCTTGGAGGTTTTGTGACCATACTCGCAAACCTCACCCGTCGTGCCTGCGTGTTAGAAGAGCCCCCAGAATATGTTGTGTACCAAAGGACCATGAGCGGTGAGAGCCGTCAATTCTGGGCCACTGTGCACATCTACGGTAGGGGTCTATCTCCAGAACGCCCCTACAGGTTCACCAGAAGAACAACTTCCTTCGAGCCACAAGCCATCCAGCTAGTTGCTCGAGAGGCTATAGTTCAACTCCGGCAGTTGTCGCCCAGAGTTAACTGTCGCTCGTTCTACTACTACCCCAGGCGTGAAGGTATGGTAGACCACCCCAAGTTGCCAACGGAGATCACGAGACGGATCCCGCATTGTTGCACCTAGTGCGCTATGTAAGTGCACTAGAGGCATTGTTTGATCAAATCACTATTGATCTGATCGCAGCTCGAGGAGAGCTGGTTCGTCGAGCCCCGGCAAGCAGGGAAACCGAGCCCGACGCCGACAACCCAGTCGTGCTGTTCGGACACCCGATCGAGACCCTGAGGTCAGCCCCAGCCAGCGGCCAAGGTGCCTTGATGACCCTAGAAGTGCTTCGTCGCCTTTTGGGAGCACACTCCAACGGAATTGTGGCCATCAATCCCCGCGATGGTCATCATCGCTACCCCGACCCTGCAGTACCTCCACCATCTCCGACAAATCCCGACAGTGAGACACATGGAGAAGCCTCGACATCCACCAGGCACGCCCGTTTAGACGTAAACGAGGTAGACTAAGCTGTACGAGTAGTACCGAGTCTCAGTGTATCCTCGCTTGTAATCGTGTAACCTTGTAAGTAAACGCAGCATGTCGTTGTGCCTCTGTTTTAATAGTAGCCTTGCATATTTTGTCAACGCATAGTTGCACATTTTCCCGGGCACAGCTAACCAAACCAACCCCGACGACACCCACAGAAACACGTCTCTTTATGAGATATGTGTATCTCTGACACTGACCCCGATTCTTGGAGGTGATCTGGCATATTTATTACCTTTCACCATGGTAAATAAACCATCCCAGATACTATATAAGAAGGCCACCTTGTGACCTTACCCAGCACCCCTCACCTCGTGCACCACTCTCACAACCACTTCTTGCCATGCCGAGCCCTAGTATTTATCGGAGAACCCCAGATGCAACCCCGGGTAGCTTTGTCAAAATATTGTGGGACTTTACCTGCAGTACCATGGGTTCTACCCAGCCACCCCAGTACGAGCTGTTCAAATCGAGAATCACCCCTTCCACCTCGGAATATTGGGCAGCAGTACACATTCCTCCCATAGACCCCAACCAAGATCCAACGGAAGTTTCCTTCGTGGGGGAATCTATGCCAACCCCACGCCTCGCCATAGAAGCTGCTGCGAAAGAAGCGATTGCTCGCCTTCGATCCGCAGTACCCTATGCCCGCGAACGAGGATATTATTACTTTCCGAGCCGTGCAGCACCCGGAGGAGTAACATTTTTTCCCAGTGGACGGATTGAGAGAGACCCAGTAGTAGCCAACCTTATCCAGTACATCATCGCTCAAGAGCATTTGAACCAGCGAGTGATGGATTACCTCTAGAGTCTCGCTGATTCGAATCCTCAGATTGCAATCGGCAGACCACTGAGGCCCGACCCGGAGAGACACATACATCGGCTGGTCAATCCACTTCCTCCAATTAAGGAGGAGTGTATCCCTTTACCAGAGACATTTTCTCGGGACCCCGTCCAGTTACCGTTTTCATTTTAGACGTCACTGCTGTGTTTGTTAATTATTATGTTGTAACTTATGCATGGTACCTCGAATTTGTGCAAAGAGTCGAGTATTTAGTTTCTACTAGTATGAGTAGTTTTCTTCGTGATTAACTTGTGTAACCACGAAAAATCCTAGAATGAGATTTCTTTTCCCTGAGTTGCTGCATCGTTTATCCCCTCACTACATGGATTATTTTTATTCACGCAGCACCACGGCAGCAGACTCACAAACGCTCGAACACATATGGAGTATTTGTTTTTCACAACGGCTCTTAGCAAATCTCGAGGACGAGATTTTTCTTAAGGGGGGTAGTAATTGTAACACCCCAAAAATTTAACCAGGTTTTAGTTATTAAAATTTTGCCAAGAGTTTAAATTTTTTGCCTGCAAGAATATCTTTGTTGATTTCAAAACCTTTCTTTTATTATTAAGGAGTTTTTCCCAAGTGGGTCCTTCCAAAACATATTGGACTTATATGCCCTCTCATTAAAACATCTCTCAATCAGTAGATTTATTTATTAAATTATTTCACCCTGAGCTTTATTCATTAAAATGACTTGTTTTAAGTTTTGGAGCTCTTTTTGTACTACAACCAGTTGATAAATTAAACTAAAAATCCAACCAAAATTTGGAGATGTCATGTGATGTCTCTAAATCACTTTTGTGCAATAATATATTTCATTCATTGCATATTTTGAAGTGCTACACATGTTTTTCTTCTCTGGTCCAGTGGACAATTTTGCACTACAACCCTTTTAAATATTTCTTTCCAGCTTCCACCAAAATTATGGGATGTTAGTAGCAGCATATGATTCCACTTTATGCAAAAATCCAGGGTTGTTCTTTGAAAATTTTGAGTGAATCAACCTCATCTTCATTTTGGTCCAACATGATGGTTTGTACAGCATCCATATTCTTGCTTGCTCTTTGACCCTTGATTCTTTCCCCAGCTTGTAGACCACCCTACAAAACCCCTAAGTCCAGGAGCGTGCAACCATTGGAATACTTTTGGTCCATGAGATGATGCCATTTACCTCCTGTCCAGAACTGAAGTTCTGCAAAACTTGCACTAACAAGTTTGTGCTTTGTACTAACTAACCTCACCACCCTCTTGTGCATCCAAAGAGACTTCAATCTGGAAGAATTGGCCACTCCAAGAAATGCCTAGGTGCTTGTGGCATTTTGTCAAACACCTTGAGAGCATGACCAGATTTGACATGAGTTGTTGTTGGCATTGTGAACTTGGTCTCCTGACCAAACCACCTTGTCCCTTGATCTTCCCTCTATCACTAACCTAGTTCTGTTGCTTGCCAACCTCACCTGAGACCTCTAGCATGCCCCAGCATTTTATCGAACACATTCCATGCGTGCTCTGGGCGCGAGCAGAGCGCGCGTATTACACGAGCCACGGCCGAGCTCAATCGAGTCCTCAAGCAACCTCAAATGATCCCCCTAGAGCTACCATGACCAGCAGTCGAGGAGGGGAAGGCCATCTTCCCCGAGTCCGACCAGTTCGGTCGCCGCCAAGTCCCGGCCGATTCCGGCGCCACCAGGGCCTCCCCCTCTCCACTCCCTCCACCAGGAGCTCTCCCTCCCTCTCGTGAGTGCATCCCCACGCTCAATTTTGGTCGGAAACCACCGTAGCCCCAAACCCAATTTCCACCCGACTGCCTTCTCCGCCGCGAAGCTCGTCGCCGGTGACTCCGTCCATGTCGGCGACCATGGCGGGTACCCACGGATTCGTCTCGACCCCCTGAGCACACCCATGTCCTCAGATCACCAAGGGACGCCCCCGTTTGCCAGCAAATCCTCGCCGGAGCTCCGCCTCTGTTCGGTCGGAGGGGGACGATGCGCGCGTGGACTAGTCAAACCTGACCAGTGGGCCAGGCAGGCCCACCGTCAGTGACCCAGCGCCGGTCCATGCAGGAGTAAGTGGAAGCGCATTTCCCGAATGTGCCTTCGACGTGTATTTCTTTTAAAATGTTTTCTGTTTTATTTTAAAAACAGATTTTGACCAGGACTTTGACTGGCAATAACTTTTTAATTACAACTCCAAATAAATTAATTCTTTTTCCTACCTCTCTCAAATTTGATCTAGTTTATTTTAAGATTTATTTGATAAATTTTCAAAACAACTTTTTGTGCTGTTTTGAATTTGTGTGTTAATTCAAATTTATTTAAAATAGGACCTTGGAGAGAGAAGAAAGCTTTCAAATGTTTTGGAGTGCACCCTGCCTTTCCACACATTGAAGGCAAGCATTCTGAACCCCGGCATAATATTTTTGTGTGTTCGTTGACACGTTTATAACACCACCTCATTCCGGAGAACTTGTTATTTCATGTGATATGATCATTTGCATGAATGCATATTAATGATTTCCATGTTGTTGGAAATGAACACACTTGTGATGATAATCATCCTCATGTGCCTTGCATGCATACCGGAAGGAATCCGGGAAAACCTCTGCCTTGGGTAGGAATGAGTTTGTCGCCGGTCTCCGTCGGGACGGTTATGTCCGGTATGGCATGGTAAGGTATAATGAGCGGTGACTCTGTTGGTTGAAATATATTCGTTATGCTAATCATGCAGGGAAATACTTAAACCTCCTGAGTCGACCCTAGATCGAGTCTTGTTCCAGTAACCCCCATACTTGTTTCGTACTACCACTCGTCTCTACAACAAGTAGAGTACGGTTCAGTAAGTTGTCAACCTCTTTCTAGCACACACCGTACAGAGAGGCCAGGGTGGAAGATACCGGTTGTAGCTGGTAGGCAAGCCACCTGGTCCGGGGGCATGGGTGTTTCCGGTTGAGACCGAGAGGGGAGGCCACCCCTTAGAGCGCGCAATATAAATTTGATCCCATGCTACACGAGGTTGTAGCCTCCCCACTTAGAGTTTGCTTGACAGGTGTCGTGGGTGATTCCAGACACGTGTGAGTTAAGCTGGTGTGTGCAAGTCAGGTGTGTTTTCAACAAAAAGGCCGTAGACGGAATTAGTCCCGATGGACTAAAGGAATCCGTTACTCGTGGGTAAAGAGTACACCCTCTGCAGAGATTAAACCTATTCGAATAGCCGTGTCCATGGTTAAGGATTACAGTCTGGGATGGGTCAAGTGTCGGTCTTAGTGTCGGTCTTCGGAGGAGAAACTGTTAAACCAGAACATGGATCGTGACTTGAAACTTATGATGATTATTATTTTATTATGGACTAACACCTTTATATTAAGTGAAATATCGAATATCCCTGGGATGGTTCTACCTCCTGGATATTCACTATGTTTTCTTTTATAAGCCCTTTATGTGGTGTCGCTCAGACGCCCGACTGTGGCATTTCTTTTATAAGCCCTTTATGCGGTGTCGCTCAGACGCCCGACTGTGGCATTTCTTTTATAAGCCCTTTATGTGGTGTCGCTCAGACGCCCGACTGTGGCATTTCTTTTATAAGCCCTTTATGCGGTGTCGCTCAGACGCCCGATTGTGGCATTTCTTTTATAAGCCCTTTATGTGGTGTCGCTCAGACGCCCGACTGTGGCATTTATTTTATAAGCCCTTTATGTGGCGTCGCTTCAGACGCCCGATCGGTACCTTACATTTTCATAAATAACCTGCTTACATGCATCAGAGATTTATTTACCTTTGGTGACTGACGTCATGAGCATAAATATTTCGGAACATCGTTGTTATATTATACCCGTGTTCATAATGTTTGCGAGTACATTCAAAGTACTCACTGGCTTGTCCCTGGCTATTGTCTTGGCTAGATTTCGTGCGCGGAGAGGAGCGACCATGATGACAGCCCCGGAACCTAAGCAACGGTGATAGCAGCCTCGCGAAGATAGGAGTTAACCTGGTCAGCTGTTCCTGTGGGAAATGGAGTCCCATAGACACTGATGATTCACAAACCGCTTTCGCCATCAACCACTAGAAACCATTTGTTGTGCTCACAGACCAGAATGGTCTTGTACTTCATATTTTGTGTTTTGCTTGGAATTTCTGTATCAAGTTGGTGCATCATCAGCTAACAGTAATCCTGGGGCTGATGAGCACAAGGGCCATTTTCTGGGAATTAATACCCGGAGAATCGGTCGCCACAGGTGGCCTACAGGATACAAAGGTTCCTGAGTCATTCTACCAGTTCTAGTAGTCACTCTAACAGCATGATCATTTTTCTTACTATTCATTTCATCAAGCACTTCTTTTTGAGCTTTAAGGACTTGTTCTACTTGAGTGGTAACCATAGAAGCATGTTTGCTAACAAGCTTAAGTTCACCTCTAATATCAGCCATATAATCACCCAACCGTTTAATCATATAAGCATCTTGTTTTAATTGTCTACCAAAATAAGCATTAAAGTCATCTTGCTTAAACATAAAGTTATCAAACTCATCCAAGCACTGACTAGCAATTTTAGTAGGAGGGACTTCAGCTTTATCATATCTATAGAGAGAATTTACCTTTACTACCTGTGTCGGAATATTGGGATCAGGAGGTTCTTCAGTGAATAATGTATTGAGATCATATACTTCTTCAACAGGCGGTAAATTAAGACCGTGTATTTCTTCAATAGGAGGTAAATTCTTAACATCTTCCGCTTTAATACCTTTTTCTTTCATAGGTTTCTTTGCCTCTTGCATATCTTCGGGACTGAGAAATAGAACACCTCTCTTCTTCGGAGTTGGTTTAGGAATAGGCTCAGTAATTGGCTCAGGAGCTGGCTCAGGAGGTGCCCAATTATTTTCATTTGTCAACATATTATTCAATAGAATTTTAGCTTCATCCTTTGTTCTTTCCCTGAAAAGAGAACCAGCACAACTATCCAGGTAATCTCTGGAAGCATCGGCTAGTCCATTATAAAAGATATCAAGTATTTCAGGTTTCTTAAGAGGATGATCAGGCAAAGCATTAAGTAACTTGAGAAGCCTCCCCCAAGCTTGTGGGAGACTCTCTTCTGCAATTTGCATGAAGTTGTATATTTCCCTCAAAGCAGCTTGTTTCTTATGAGTAGGGAAATATTTAGCAGAAAAGTAATAGATCATATCCTGGGGACTTTGCACACAAGCAAGATCAAGAGAATTAAACCATATCTTAGCATCATCCTTTAATGAGAATGGAAATATTTTGAGTAAATAAAGGTAGCGCGATCTCTCATTAGTAGTAAACAGGGCAGCTATATCATTTAACTTAGTAAGATGTGCGACAACGGTTTCAGATTCGTAGCCATAGAAAGGATCAGATTCAACCAAAGTAATTATATCTGGATCAACATAAAAATCATAATAATCCTTATCGGGAACACAAATAGGTGAAGTAGCAAAAGCAGGGTCGGGTCTCATTCTATCTCTAAAAGATTCTTTACTCCATTTAACTAGCAACCTCTTAAGTTCATATCTATCCTGGCAAGCAAAAATAGTTGCAGAAGATTCTGCATCAAAAAGATAAACTTCGGGAATAGGAGGCATATTTTCATCATCACTCTCATCATTGTATTCAGGTAAAATAATTTCTCTAGACCTAGACCTAGCAATTTGCTCATCAAGAAATTCACCAAGGGGCACAGGAGTATTAAGCATAGAAGTGGTTTCATCGTAAGTATCATGCATAGCAGAAGTGGCATCATCAATAACATGCGACATATCAGAATTCATAGCAGTAGCAGGTTTAGGTGTCGCAAGCTTACTTATAACAGAAGGAGAATCTAGTGCAAGGCTAGATGGCAGTTCCTTACCTCCCCTCGTAGTTGAGGGCAAAATAGTAGTTCGATCGTCTTTCAAGTTCTTCATAGTGTCCAGCAGATATAAATCCCAAGTGACTCAAAGAATAGAGCTATGCTCCCCGGCAACGGCGCCAAAAAAAGGTCTTGATAACCCACAAGTATAGGGGATCGCAATAGTTTTCGAGGATAGAGTATTCAACCCAAATTTATTGATTCGACACAAGGGGAGCCAAAGAATATTCGCAAGTATTAGCAGCTGAGTTGTCAATTCAACCACACCTGGAAACTTAGTATCTGCAGCAAAGTGTTTAGTAGCAAAGTAATATGATAGTGGTAGTGGCGGTAACAAAAGTAAAGACAGCAAAAGTAATGTTTTTGGTATTTTGTAGTGATTGTAACAGTAACAAGGAAAAGTAAATAAGCGAGAACCAGTATATGGAAAACTCATAGGCACCGGATCAGTGATGGATAATTATGCCGGATGTGGTTCATCATGTAACAGTCATAACATAGGGTGACATAGAACTAGCTCCAGTTCATCAATGTAATGTAGGCATGTATTCCGAATATAGTCATACGTGCTTATGGAAAAGAACTTGCATGACATCTTTTGTCCTACCCTCCCATGGCAGCGAGGTCCTATTGGAAACTAAGGGATATTAAGGCCTCCTTTTAATAGAGAACCGGAACAAAGCATTAGCACATAGTGAATACATGAACTCCTCAAACTATGGTCATCACCGGGAGTGGTTCCGATTATTGTCACTTCGGGGTTGCTGGATCATAACACATAGTAGGTGACTATAGACTTGCAAGATAGGATCAAGAACTCACATATATTCATGAAAACATAATAGGTTCAGATCTGAAATCATGGCACTCGTGCCCTAGTGACAAGCATTAAGCATAACAAAGTCATAGCAACATCAATCTCAGAACATAGTGGATACTAGGGATCAAACCCTAACAAAACTAACTCGATTACATGATAAATCTCATCCAACCCATCACCGTCCAGCAAGCCTACGATGGAATTACTCATGCACGGCGGTGAGCATCATGAAATTGGTGATGGAGGATGGTTGATGATGACAATGGCGACGAATCCCCCTCTCCAGAGCCCCGAACGGACTCCAGATCAGCCCTCCCGAGAGAGATTAGGGCTTGACGGCGGCTCCATATCGTAAAACGTGATGATTTCTTCTTTCTGATTTTTTCTCCCTGAAAGCCAATATATGGAGCTGGAGTTGGCGTCGGAGGGCCACCAGGGGGGCCACGAGGTAGGGGGGCGCGCCTTAGGGGGGCGCGCCCCACCCTCGTGGATAGGGTGTGGGCCCCCTGGTCTTCATCTTTGGCAAAGATTTTTTATTTTTTTTCTAAGGTGTTCCGTGGAGTTTCAGGTCATTCCGAAAACTTTTATTTTCTGCACATAAAACAACATCATGGCAATTCTGTTGAAAACAGCGTCAGCCCGGGTTAGTTTCATTCAAATCATACAAGTTAGAGTCCAAAACAAGGGCAAAAGTGTTTGGAAAAGTAGATACGACGGAGACGTATCAGGTACAGACTGTATCCTCTAGTTTCATGAGTGGAAGAAGGTCGAACCTCAAGGTAAGCCTCTTACTCGGGTTTGGCTGCGTTTTTCAGGGGCTCCCTCGAAGCCGATGTAGGATGCTAGGGTCGTAGCTAGCTTGGGCATTATGGTGGGGAAGACTGAGAGAGTGGATATGGCATTTACCAGAGCTCACGGGATTGCCCGACTGCTGGTCAGTGTTCTGGATATTGTGTTCGTGCCTGATGTGGTCAAGTGGACATATCGAGGCCAAATTTATAACCTCATGATTGAGTTTGAGGATGAGGATCTGTTCGCCGAGGCGGCTAACGAGACTGATGCTGACATGCACGAGGGAGATGATAGCTCGGGAGCTAAGGAGGCACCGGTTGATGATGTTGGACGAGAGTTGTCCAATGGACCGGGGCCCGTTTCTCAGAAGTCCGGGAATGGGATGGTATGACCCTCCTCGGTTCCTATGACCTCTCTGAGATTTGGGTATTTCGAGCCTGCCTCTGCGCCTCCGAGACTTTGGAGTGATCGGATGGAGTCTGACGAGGTTTTTGAGCGCACGTTACCTGCTTTGGATTTTGAGGATGTTATGAGTCCCGTTCTTGGGGCCTTGCCAACCTCGGTCAGGGGAGAGGAGGAGGAGTCTAGGCAGGTGGCCACTCCCTCTCTTGCACAACTCGTGGACTCTCCTCAGGACGAGGTTCCGGTGGTGGCAGTCTTACCTTCGGGAGGGGGTCCGAGGCAGGTGGCCTCGATTCCCTCTTCTCCTCTCGCGGTGCCGGAGCTACAGGTGGCGGTTCCGCCTTCTGAGGGGGGCTCGGGGCAGGTGGCCTCGGCGCCCTCTTCTCCTCTCGCGGTGGACGAGATTTCGGTGGTGGAGGTATTACCTTCGGGAGGGGGTCCGGGGCAGGTGGCCTCGACACCCTCTTCTCCTCTCGCGGTACCAGAGCTGCAGGTGGCGGCTTTGCCTTCTAGAGGGAGATCGGGGCAGGTGGCCACGGCGCCCTCTTCCCCTGGGGCGCCTAGGCTGGCCGCCCCTGCTGCGGCGCCGGTGAGCTCCCCTGGCCAGAGGGCCGGGGAGGGTGCGGAGTACGGGCAGGTGGCCCTTGCATTCCCCTCCTCACCGCTTTCAGGCATTTCCGATGTTTCGTCGATGGAGGCCAACCGACTGTGTGTTTGGGGTGAGGCAGGAGGCCCCACCCCGAGCAGGGTCACTCGGGAGGAGGTTACTGCGTTTGGAGGGATTCCGGATCCGGTCTCTGAGGGGCAACGATTGAGTTGCCGTCTCTAGGATCATCCGGAGGTTGACGACATACAGTAGTGGTGCGCCATGAGGGCGGCCAAGCTTCGCGACGTTGAGGTCACTATTGGTATGTCGGTTAATACCTCTAATTCTATTTTGCATTTTTCTAATGATGAGATTATTAATAATGCAAACCAGTTAGGAGTTTCACTAGGTAGTAATGATAGTGAAATTTCAAATTCTGTCAATGATATCCTGGATTTACAGGCAGAGCGGGCTTTAGAGATGATTCATAACTTAGCTGCGGTTAAACCCATGAACGATTCCGAGTTTGATGCTTTGGGGGTCAGGGTGCTCAATAATTTTTGTGCGGATCTTGTAACACCCCTACCGGAGTCTGAGGAGGAGGATGTTACATCTGAGAATGCTGTGGTTAGATCCTCTGAGCCTGGTTGTGAGGACCAGCTGGAGTGTCAGAACAAACCTAAACGCAAGTGGAAGCGGAAGATATACCCGGCTTCCGCAGTGCGTAGGAGTGCTAGGATCCGTATGGCTAAAAAAATTCATGACAAAATATGAAAGGAATCTTTTGGAATAACAGAGGTTTGAAAGACTTGGCTAAAAGAAGGTTTCTTGCATAGGCTTCTAGTGAGCATAGGCTGGATTTTATCGCATTGTCGGAAACTGGTAGAGATAATTTTTCACCACAATTTCTCAATACTTTATCGGGAGGGATTGATTTTGACTGGCATTGTCTGCCACCGGGAGGAAGAGCGGGTGGGATCTTACTCGGAGTTAGATGTGATTCGCTAGAAGTCCAAAGTGTGGTGATGGGAGACTTTGCAGTTAAGTTTCGGGTGACATCGAAGGCCGATGGGTTTAAATGGGCTCTGGTGGCGGTATATGGTGCCGCACAGCCCGAACTCAAACCTAATTTTTTTGGCTGATCTGGTTCGGATTTGCGGCTCTGAGCAGCTTCCAATCCTGGTGGGGGTGATTTCAACATCATTAGAAGGCGTGAGGAGAAGAATAATGATAACTTTGACGAGAGATGGTCCTTCATGTTTAATACTATCATTGAAAGCCCGGATCTGAGAGAGATAGAGCTTTCAGGAAGAAAATTCACCTGGACTAATGCGTTGCCAAATTCGACATTTGAAAAATTGGATCAAGTGCTGGCTAGCGTCGAATGGGAACAGAAGTTTCCCTTCGTAACAGTTCAGGCACTTTCTCGTGGTATTTCTGACCACATGCCTTTATTTCTAGATTCATGTGAGGCTACCCACTTGGGAAACAAAAATGCATTTTCGTTCGAGCTGGCTTGGTTTGAACGAGACAGCTTCTTTGATCTTGTAGCCAGGGAATGAGCTAAGGATGCAGGAGGTAGGACTGTGCTTGAGCGTTGGCAGAATAAGATTAGGCACGTGAGAAGTTTCCTACGTGGGTGGGCTAAGCATCTTAGTGGGATTTATAAGGTCAAAAAGGAAAGGCTCCTTACCCTTATTCAGTCCCTAGATGTAAAAGCAGAAACCACGGTTCTGCCGGCATCGGAGCTTCATGCTAAGCTTGATGCGGAGATGAGATTGAAAGAGCTTCTTCATGAAGAGGAATTAAAGTGGGCGTTGCGGGCCAAGGTCCGACGAGTTGTCCAGGGGGGCGCGAACACTCAATTCTTTCACATGATCGCCAATGGCAAGCACAGAAAGAAGAGGATCTTTCAGCTTGAACAAGATGAAGGAACGATTTTAGGACAGGAGAACCTAAAATTATACATTATCGAGTATTACAAGCAGTTGTTTGGGCCTCCAGAGGAGAACTGTGTTTCTCTGGATGAGTCTAGGATTGAGGATGTTCCTCAACTTACTGCTATTGAGAATGATATTTTGGCTCCTCCTTTTTTCTGAGAAAGAGGTGTTTGAGGCCATCTCGCAGATGAAAAATAATAAGGCTCCTGGCCCGGATGGATTTTCGGCAGAGTTCCATAAGAAGTGCTGGCATATTATTAAGGGGGATTTGTTGCCGTTGTTCCATGATTTATTCTCTGGACAGCTTCAGCTTTTTCATCTGAATTTTGGAACGATAACACTACTTCCTAAGAAAACAGAGATTGTGAGAATTGAGCAATTCAGGCCCATCTATCTTCTTAATGTTAGTTTCAAAAAATTTTACCAAGGTTGGGACTAATAGGCTCACGCAGATTGCGCATTCTGTGGTGCAGCATTCCCAAACTGCTTTCATGCCGGACGGGAACATCCTTGAAGGGGTTGTGGTCCTTCATGAAACGCTCCACGAGATTCACACAAAAAAACTAGATGAAGTTGTTTTTAAGGTAGATTTCGAGAAAGAGTACGATAAATTCAAATGGCCTTTCCTTCAACAGGCCTTACGCATGAAGGGTTTTGATGAAGCCTGGCGACGCCAGGTAGAATCCTTCACGCAAAAAGGGAGTGTTGAAATTAAAGTGAATGATGACATAGGTCATTATTTCCAGACACACAAGGGCCTGAGACAAGGTGATCCAATGTCTCCTATTCTGTTCAACATTGTGGTTGATATGTTGGCAATTTTGATAGGTAGGGCAAAGGAGGCCGGTCAGGTGGGTGGCTTGGTGCCTCATCTAGTTGATGGAGGTGTGTCCATCCTGCAGTACACTGATGATACGATCATCTTTATGGAGCACGACTTGGCAAAAGCGAGAAATATGAAGTTGGTGTGATGCTTATTTGAATAATTGACCGGGTTGAAGATTAACTTTCATAAAAGTGAGTTGTTCTATTTTGGTAGAGCCGATGAGGAACAAGATGCTTATAGGCAATTGTTTGGATGCGAATTGGAGACTTGACCCTTCACATACTTAGGTATACCCATTCACCATCGTAAGCTGATAAACAGCGAATGGAAATGTATCGAGGATCGGTTTGAGAAGAAACTGAGTTGCTGGAAGGGCAAACTCATGTCATATGGAGGCCGATTGATTCTTGTTAATTCGGTACTCACTAGTATGCCTATGTTTCTCTTATCCTTCTTTGAAGTCCCAGTTGGTGTTAGGAAAAGGCTGGACTTCTATCGATCCGTTTTTTCTGGCAGAGTGATGAACTAAAGAAAAAATACGGACTCGCCAAACGGGATATCATTTATAGACCAAAGGACCAGGGGTCCTTGGCATTGAGAATCTTGAAGTCAAGAACAAATGTCTTCTCAGTAAGTGGTTGTATAAGTTATCAGTGGAGACTGAGGCCACGTGGGCGCAGATTCTCCGTAGTAAGTATCTGCAGTCCAAAACTTTGTCCCAGGTGGCAGTGAGACCGACTGACTCGCCTTTTTGGAAGGGGATTATGAGAGTCAAAGCAGCCTTCTTTAAGAGGACAAAGTTTATAGTCGGTAATGGCACTATCACGCGCTTTTGGGAGGATACTTGGCTTGGAGAAACGCCGCTGACGCTTCAGTATCCGTCCCTGTATAGTATTGTTCAACGACGTGATGCCTTTGTTGCCACGATAATGTAGTCCATCCCCCTTAATATTTATTTTAGGAGGACGCTTGTTGGCAACCGGTGGGAAGCATCGCTTCATTTGGTGAGTAGATTGATGGAGGTTCAGCTATCTCATCAGTCTGATCAGTTGTGCTGGAAGCTTACTAGGTCTGGAGAGTTCACAGTTAAATCGATGTATATCGATGTCATCAACTCTAGCATCATTCCTAGTTCCAAATATGTTTGGAAAGTCAAAGTTCCTTTGAAAATTAAAGTGTTTATGTGGTTTGTACATAAACAAGTCATATTAACAAAGGATAACTTGGTAAAGCACAACTGGACAGGATCTACTAGGTGTAGTTTTTGTGATCGGGATGAATCTATCAAACACCTGTTCTTTGATTGCCCGCTGGCCAAAGTTTTGTGGCAGACGGTGCACATTGCCTTTAACATTTCTCCTCCGAATTCTGTCAGTACATTATTTGGAACGTGGCTTGCTAGGATAGAGTCCGAAACAGCTAGACACATTCGCGTAGGAGTATGTGCTTTGTTGTGGGCAATTTGGAATTGCAGAAATGATTTGACTTTTAACAGAAGAACAAATATTCATTGTTTGCAGGTTATATTCCGAGCCACTGCGTTGATCCGTATGTGGTCATTACTCACTCCGACGCGGGCCAGGGAGCGTTTGGTTACTGGATCTATCCGGTGGGAGATGGTAGCACGGGATATTTTCAACCGGTTTGGATGGCGGTCATGTAATAGGATAGGCAATTAGTTTTCCTATCTTATGTTATGCTAGTCGGTTGTGGCCTCTTGGCCTTTTTGTTTTTGGCGTTGTGGCTCTTTGTGTAAAGGTGGCCATATGCATCGTTCTGATGCAGAGGCCGGGGAGTCCCCCTTTTCGAAAAAAATAATAATAAAAGGAATAGATAATGGGTACACATTATTAGAAGGATTCTAACAGGAACAACCAAAGAAGTGACCTGGTTGACCCAAAGTAACCCAACCACATACGCATTCTAAGACTTTTGCCAACAGAAAAAATATGTGTTAAAAGCATCACGTGTCATCTGAAGTTAGAAGACATTTGCTCCGATATAGAAAATAGAGGACAATATAATTTTATCTTTTACCAAAGCAATCAAAATAGTGTGGTTCCTAGAATTTGCTTCAAAATAGCACGCATGACTAGTAGCAACAGAAGGCCGCTTAATGAATCAAGAACTACGCGTGTACATAGATAATGGGCACGATGCAGAGGCCGATGGATGTCCCCTCTTTTCGAAAAATAAACACAGATAATGGGCAGTCCCATAAAAATCTAACAAGGAGAAATAGGATTCTAGGACAACTTGATGCATGGCTGAAGAAGGACCGGCGTTACCATATCCAACAGAAAGCTAAGCAAATGTAACCATGTCAATAAAAGACATAATTTGAATATTGAGTGAGCTTCTTCTAGCTAGCTAGCTACCTGTTGGCCTTTCAAGGTGTTTGGAGAAGACAGTTGGAAGCAGGAGCGCATTAGGAAAATCGTTTCTGTCATCCACACACTCAGCACAACCCACATCCGCACACTTAGCACAGTAGGAATGTCGATTGATATATGGAGTACGTGACCGCATATAGGCATGCTTCATATCAACCATGATCATCCACCCCTTGCCATTAAATTCCTCCTCCCTTAACAAGTAGCAAAGAACACGTGGGTCATCGACGCTGACGACTGGGAACTCGGGAAGACGCTGCCGTATGCCCAGAGCTTCGTAGCCACGTTGCACCCATAGACAATCCAGGTTGATCACGCCATGTTGCTCCCACTTGAACATGTCGGAGTTCAGAGTCCAAATGGTGATTTTTTGGGGACCCTCATGCTGCTGCCCTTGGCTTCTTTTCTCGGCAAGCTGACGCCATGGCCGGTCATCCTCGATTGTCTCATGGCAGTCATTGTCAATGTGGACAAAGCGCCTCTTGCCTTGGCTGATGGACACAGATAGCAGGACACCGCTAAAGTAGCCAACCCAGCAGAGGAAACGGCCGTCGAAAGAGAGCACATCGTCAGTTGACCATTGGTTGGGGAGCTGACCACTGCTGCTCTGGTTCTTCTCCGGCGTGTGCCAACGTATCAGGCCAGGCGTAATGGGGATGACCTTTCAGTCTTTGGCCTCGGAGGAGTTGAAGAAGCAGAGTGCACCATCCAGGTAACAGAGGTCGGCGACGATGTAGCGCTTCTCCGACAGCCGCAAGATGCCTGTGGTGAATTGACCCTTCAGGAACCGCCGCCATTTCCCCCTCTCCTTGGCGTACATAGGGAGTCGCTGCACGGAGGGGGAAGGACCGGCGGCCGTGTAGACGAACAGAGCTGCCGGCGTGCCCAAGTAGGGAAGCCGGCTCCGGTCGTAGATGTCGAAGAGGACGAGGTCCTTGTCGGTTGCCCGGAGCAGGGCATAGACGGCGTTGGAGCCTTCTCCCACCGGCCAGTGGAGGTTGAGGTAGGAGACCCCTTTTGGAGCCGCGAGGGTGAAGGACACGTAGCAGGAGCAGCCACGGTCAATGCGGAGTCGAGCGGCGGTCTTGTTCTTGCTGACGACCAGACGAGCGGCGTCTAGGTCCTTGTGGCACCGGGTGCGGCCCATGCGATCCAGCATCGCCCAATCGGGGAAGACCGCGGTCTCCATCGCCCAATCGGTGAAGACGTGGGTCTCCTCCTCCTCCGCCGCCTCCCAATCGGAGAGGATGACCGTCTCCTCCTCATCCGAGCTTGGCACGGCTTCGATGGGCAGCATGGCGATTGGGATCGGGAATAAAGCAGTCGCCGCCTCCCAAACCCTAGGCCACGTAGTGACTTGCGTATATATAGCTAGCGCGCGCTAATACATGTTGATTGATCGGTCAACTCACGAAGCAACACACGTACGCACGCAAAACCGGCGTACTGCCACACAGGATCGTATCGTATTGCTTCAAAACCACAGTATTGTAGTACAACTACAGGGGGAGGCCGATCTTCCAACACCGCTTTCTGGCGGCTCCTCTCCGCCGGCGACCTCGGTCGTCGGTGGTTAAAGGAGTCGCCGGATCCACGCGTGTGGATCGTTTTTACTCTCTCGTAGTCTAGGTTTTTAGGTTGTTCATCGTCTTTGCTTCGGCGACGACGATGACAACGCTGAATAAAGATTCGTCAGATCCTTCCCTGATGAGGCCATCGGTCTTATGGTTGGGGATGGATTTGGAAACCAGTCTGTTCAAGCAAGAATGGTGCGGCGGTGGCGGCATCCTCGTGGTGGACCTGTGTCCTCGGGCTCCGCCGTTGCGACGACGTTTGCTCCAGCGTCGGCGCGGAGCTTGGGAGATAGTCCAGGAGCGGATGCAGATTGTGGTCTGCATCGACGACATCTGGAAGACGGAGCATGTGCTGGGCTCGTGGTTGGTGGATGGCAGATATGATTTCCTCCTTCGACGTTTTAGTTGTGGTGGGTTGCTAGATCTGAAGTTCGATGGCATGTCCGGGGTGTTGCTCCGGCCTGATTCGTTCAACGGTAAGGGTTTCATTTTTGGTGAGCCTCCTTGAAGGTCCGTAAAGCTGCATATCAGCGATGGAGCCGCGTTGAGCTCGGGTGAGGAGGTGATTCGTCATTATTTTTTTGGTGGCTGCTGTGGTGGTGCCGGAGGCAGGTGACGGGCGTTTGTGTCAAGCTCAGAGATATTCTGTTATCTTTTCAGTTTTGTCATGTCGGTCTTTACGTGACTTGTACTTTGTTCTTTATGATATGAATGAGATACGTATTATCATGCAAAAAATAGGGTGCATGCATATATATAGTAGTAGAAGCTGGCCGCGCCTAAAGCAATACTACTCGGAGACTAAATCCTACACGGATACATGCATAGAAGAACATGAAACATATACACATGTACAGGAGGTTATGTCGTGTTTAATATACACATGTACACTACAAATACTGCCATTGCTGCGAACCAACATGTGGTTGGATGGTTAGAGGTGAGTGTATGCGCGTGTATATGAGCGCTTGTGTCTGTACTGATGTTAAAAAAAATACTGACATTGCTCTATGCAGTAGGATTTTGCGTCGTTGGTTGCTCTTGCTCGCATGTGCATGACGGCCTTATAAGAATATATTTTTAAATGTGGGCATTTTCTTGCTTATTATAAGAAAATACTTTTATATGTGAACTCTTTTTAGAATTATATGAACAATTTTTTTTGGAAGACAGAACGGCACGCGTCATTCGACGGTGCTGTACCCCCTCGTCGCTCGCCCCTCCAAGGCGATCCGCGCAGGGGGGGGGGGTGCCCAAGCCCCTAGCCACCTCGATCCCATCCCTCCTTCCCCTCCGCCGCCACCAGGGGACAGCGCCGGGCAGAGCCCATGCGTTCGATGGCGGCGGCGGAGGGCCACTCCTCCTTCCCGGACTATACGGCGGCGAGGGTGCCAGATCCATGGAGGTGCGACCTCTTCCTCAATCATGTGCGGAGCGGTGGCTCCTGCTGGAGGCGTTTGTGGTGATGCGGGGTGAGATGGCCAGAGGATGGAGGTGGGGCTGGGCGTGGCCGGTGGCGGCGGCGGCGGCCGGCCCGGATCCGATCTTGGAGGACGCGACGGCAGCGGCGGCGTCCCCTTCGCCGGGGATGACGGGCCAGGTGGTGGGTCCTCATGGCGGCACCGGTGGCGGCGGATCTTGGGATCCCGCACCTGAGGACGTCACAGAACGTGCGTGGCAGCTGGAGCTTCCTCCAGCATCGACGACGCGTGATGCGAGATCGCATCGGCAGTTGTTGTTGTATTGGCGACAACAACGGTTGGAGCGACGGTGGGTGCTCCATGTAGCACCCGAAATCGGGGCGGCGACCCCTCTTCATCAACGGCGGTAGACTCCGGGATCATCTGGGCGATTCGGAGTCTGGATCTCGAGGTGGTGACGGCCTTCTGAGGCTGGTGGTGGTATGGGACATCCCTTCCATCAACAGATCGGGTTCGATGCGGCTTGACAGGTGACACATGTGCCGCTTTCGGAGTTGTCGGGCGGTGCATGTCGCCGGCAGGTGAAGCCATCGGTGGATGTGCTATCGGCAGATGCTACGCACGGCATCTTACATGGAGATGTCAAGTCATGCCCGCTAGCGGCAGGTGATGCATAGTGGCTCTGGCGGAGGTGTCATGTTAGCATGTTCCTGTCGAATCGAAGGTGGTGCGACTGTAGCGGGAGTCAGGCGGTATAGGACGTCTTTGTCTTCCGTTGTCTTCTCCAGAGGTATCCGGCTATCGAGGTGTCGGTAAACGGATAAGGGTGGATGGTACAGACGGCTTCAACGATGAGTTTATGCACTCCGGTGGAAACACAAGATCTCTGATCAGACTATGTCGTTGCGCGCAGTGTCGTGTCCTTGCTGAAGGTGGTGGACTGAAGCTTGTATTTGGGGACGAGAATTCGGAGTTCAGCCTTGTGGTGGACTCGCCATCATTGGCGCACGTGCGGCAATTCCTTCTTAAAGGCGTACCCTAGGAGTTGTGTATTTTCGTTTATATTGTATCTTGTATTATAGGGACTAGCAAATATGCCAGTGCGTTGCGACGGGAGAAAACATCTCTCATATATCTTTACCCATATAGCATTGCTAAAAATCTCACCCTCATGCCCATAACATGATAAACATGACTAATACCTCATCCTCAGGTCCACATCCTTCATCTCAATATAACACCAGATCCATGTTTCCGCTTGTCGTCTTTGTTGTCCTTGTCGCCGGTGGCCGCAGTACCAGTTGTCACTAAACAAGGTTGGCCACGTCCAGTAGCTAGATTGTTGAGCATCCTTCATGTATGGCGAGATCAAGAGCATTGAACAAAGATTTTTCTTGATCGTCTGGCAAATATAATAGGAAAAAACACTGCACATAATATATGTCCGTGATATCATTTAAATTAAGTAGTTTGTGTCAGGAGACCATGAAATCTTAGTTGGACTCCTTACACATTTTTACGGGTGTCAGTGGGCCGAGCAAGACTGCTCGTACATGAAATCATGATGGAGAAAAAGATTTCTTCCATATCCTTGGTTTAATAAATTAAACTAAAACAATGCATCAGGTGGGCATATTTTAAAAATTCACCAAGTTTTATTAATAGGTATAAATTTTAAAAATAGCTACAGGACCTACTACTTAAAAAATCATGTTTGCCTTTTCAAATTCAAAGTTCAAAAAATATTTGTGTTTTTAAAATGTTGGTAATTCGAAAAAACAATCAATACAGTGCTTTCAAAAAAATCGTGTTTGAAAATTACTCAGGTTTCAAAAAAATAAAAAGAGAAATATTGTTCTTTTCAAAGACATATTTTTGAGTTTAATTTTTTTATTAACAACTTTGCAAATTGTTCGTGTTCTAAAATATATACATGTTTTCTGGAAAAAGGTTTCCTTTTCATCTCAGTGTGCGTCACTATTACCTTTTAAAACTTCGCACTGCTAGTTGTCTAGTGTGGGCGGACCGGTTCGAATCCTCATGGCACACTATTTTTTTCTTACAAATAATATATTTAATGGTGATGGCTGTTTTTTTCCTTACAAATATATTTACTGGCGATGGCTGTTGGTAGGCTAATGGGCCGGCCCATGGCGGCTCCGTGCGCCCTAAGATGCTTTTTTAGGGAAACAAATCGCGATCGAGGGAACACCTGAGACGGACGAAAAATTTTCTGGGCCCACCGTAAACCAAAAAAAATGGAGAAACAATCCGTCCTTTAATATTAGATAAAGATAAAGATAAAGATTAAGATTAGTGTCTATCCGGGGGAGGTACAAGGTATACGGCCTCAAGGTTTGTATTCCGATTTAGTTCTGGATCGATGATGTTCGGCCGATGGATTTTGCACTTTTAATAATATATGGCTGCATGCATCGTCCTGAGGCAGAGGTCGGGGGTTATCCTCCTATTCAAAAAAAAGAACAATTTTTAATTGCATGAAAAACTTTAGTTGCACACAAAAAAATAAAAACTTACTACATTTTTTTCAAACAGGAAAATTTTGAATTATTTAAAATATGTGATTTTTAAAACATGAATATTTTTTAGATTCATATGATTTTCTATATATATGTGTGAATATTTCTATATAGAAGCCGAGTTCTTGGTGTAGTGAAATCCTCTAGCACTTGACGCTCTGACTTGGTTTTCTGATTTGCAAGTTTCACCAAGTTGTTCTGGGATTGGAAGCCGGTGATTAGCGGATATGGTAATTCAAGCCATTGAGGAATCTCGCCAATTGAAATATCATGGTTTGTCGGTTACAGAAGGTGAGTAGCAAATTATAAAATTCTATATCCAAAAACAGAGTAGTCGGCATAATTGAATAACAAGAACCAAAACTGGGTTTTTTACCAGCAAGGTAAAAAAGTCAGAACTGGTGGATGGGGAGGGACGGGAAAGAATGGTCACAGAGTCAAGTTATACCAACTGGGCCACATTTCAAAAACGAAAAAAGGAAACCTATCAAGCACTTAAGGCCTCCCTACAGGCTTATTACTAGAGCACCAAACAAATTCAACCAAATAAACTGGAGCAACACACATATTCTGTGTCTCCTCAATGTCAGGTATGTCAAAGGAGTGCAGAGAACATCAGGCATCTACTCTTCACGTGTGAGCGAGCCTAACAGGTTTGGAAGTTTCTCGGAATTCATGATATTGTAGAAAAAAAAACACTTTTTGTTGATCAATCGGGGTCCATCATTTTGGAGGAGATCCTTTGTCACACCCGAGCATTGTCACCGGTTCTCGGACAAATTGGTGTGAAGGAAATTGTTTCAGCGGGTGCCTGGTACATTTGGTGGCAAAGGCGCAAACTTGTCAGAGGACAGCAAGTAGCTTGGCCGGCTAGAACAGCATTCGCTAATCAGGCTTTCACCTCAAACCATTCTACCGGGCGAGCAGTGAAGGCACATGAAATTTCATGGACAAAGCCACCACGGGGCTCATATAAACTTTGCTTTCTTTGGAGCAGTCATTCGCAATGATTGTGGCAGGCTATGGCAGGAGTAGCTGAGAAAAATTTGAATGCCTTAAGTCTGACTACAGCAGAAGCACGAGCGCTTGAAAATGGACTGGTTTTAGAGCGACTCGCCCGGCCCGTCCCTCCCCCCTCCCCCGAAACAGTATATCTACGGCTCCACGGGTCAGATACGGGTCGAAACCCTACCCCCGCCGTCGTGCCTCGCCACAATTCCCCACTACCCTCCTCACATTTGTCGCCGTCGATGAGCCCCCTTCCGCCTCCAGCCGCCATGTGGGGCCGCATGTGGAGCTCCAGCGGGGGTGGCGCCCCGAGCGTGAGCGGCGTGTCCGCTTGGACGGCGCGAGGAAGCGCGCGGCGAAGAAGTGGTCGAACAAGGGCCTCCAGCCGCCGCCGACGCTCCTCCGTCACGAGACGGAGGAGTACGACCGTCGGCACGGGCATACGCCCTCCTCGGCCGCGGGCTCGTCATCCGCCGCTAGATCTTCCCGCACCGCGAGCTCTTCCTCTTCCATCGCGGGGCTTCTCCTCGTGAAGAGGGAGTGGTCGGAGGAGCCGGAGGAGATCGAGCTCGTCGCCGTCAAGCAGGAGCTGGAGGAGATCGAGCGCCGAGGGGTCGTCGGGCCCGAAGATTTCGTGGCCAATGTCGACGCGGTCGCGGCCGCCATTGCCGAACGGAGCTTGTGCGTGGAGGCGGAGCACCGGCGCCACGACGAGGAGCTCGAAGACCTCATCCTCAAGCAGGCAGTCGTGGCCAACCTTGCCGCGAAGGACAAGGACGACGAGTGGCGGCGCATCCGCGAGGAGCAGAGGCAGACGTTCATCGATCTCGTCAGCTCCAACGAGGAGGACTGAGCTCCTCCACCGCGTCATCCTCGGCCGCGAGCTCGTCCATTTTGGTACATCGACCTCGGCCTCGCCGCCGCGAGATCCCCACCCCCCTCTAGCAGTAGTAGAAGAATGTAGAATGTATGATCTTGTAGTATGTGATGAACTAGTGTATGATCATGTAGTATGTGATGAACTAGTGTGGTTGTAATTTCTTCCGCGAATTTTATTCTTCAAATTATACAGTTTCATATATGGATTCTACTCTGCCGCGCATGATTTTGACCCGCAAAACAGTTCTTCGTCGAACTGTAAACGCCTTATGCGGGTCGCGGTTGTAAGGGGTCTGCTAGAGATGCTCTTAGTGGACCAACTGGGATGCTCTCCAGTATATCTGGCCATGGATCGGGCCTGAAAAAGCCCATGGCGGAAAACTGAGGCCCAGGCCCTCCCATGCCCTACCATCGGGCCTACTTTTCAAGCCCAAGCCCGTCCCGTCTGGTAAAAAGCCCTGAAAAGCCCTTAGGGCTTAGGGCCGTGGGCCGAGCCTCTTCCTTAAAATGCCAATATGCCAAGCCCAAGCCCATCCAGGCCCTGCTGGTGGGCTCAAAACTCAGGCCCAAGCCCGGCCCACGGGCAAGCCCATCGGGCCTAGGCCCTGGATTTTAGGGCCGGGCCTGGGTGGGCCGACAGGGCCGGGCCTGAGATGGCCAAGACTACTCTCCAGTAATCGTCGAATCGGATTATATGGAACACATCCATATATGTAATATGGATATGGATGTGAGAGAAGTCTTGACTCCATATGGGGCAATTCTGGCGGAATGTTTCGTGACGGCACAGAGGATATGGAATAGTATTTCTTTCCAACATCGTCCAAGGGATGAAAATAAGGTTGCTTAATTATACTCCTACAAGGCATGCTGTTGACTGAAATGGTGTTTTAGTTTGAAATGGAGATCCTCCCGGCTTTATCATGCCTTTTGTAACTATCTCAATCTCGCAATAAAGAGCGACGAGGCATTCCCCTTTAAAAAAGACTGGAGACAACAGACAAGAGCGACCGCCAGAAAGACATTAATTGTTGTAGAGCAACGCAACATCACAGCAGATCAGTCACCCACAGATCAGTTGGTGTACAGTTAGCAGCCAGGAACTGACGACGCGCCTCGTCAGTTGCCTGCCCAGGCGATCCGAAGGAGCTCAACACGTCGATGATTGCGAATCTGCCGGGATGGAGCGGCTGAGCGGCTCGATGGTGTTCTAGCCCGGCCTCCGCTTCCAACTTGACAATTTCGCCTCTCCTTGATCCTCGAGAGTTTGTCGAGACTATTTTTAGATCATTTTTTGAGGTATTTCGACATGCTTTGCGATTTCATTCGTGTTATTTTTCTTCTTTTTTTTTGTGGGTAATTCGTGTTGTTGTAGTGGCTGCTGCATTTTCCGTGCCGTAGCGCGTGTGTGAGCCGTCAGCTTTGGGTTTGATGGATCGGCGCATCACGTCCACATGCACGTTGAGGAAGCACAGCAGCCGTTCCTATGGATCCAGAAATCCAGAAAGAATTACGACGGGAGTAACCCAGTCTCCTCAGAGTTTAGCGATTCTTGACCGTCGGATCTGGTCCTTGATGCAATATAGGCCGTGCGATCACGAGATGGACTGCTCTGGGACGTTGGATCGAAAAAGGACACTGTGGATCGAAACAGTGCGCCCTCCGACGGTAAATATCTCGTGCCACCGCCTGTTAATCCTGTGCCCCGCCAAGGACATTTTCGGTTTTTCACGTATTGCGTGGTGGCGTGTCCGCCGCTGGTTGGCTGCGGTTCGATGAGGTGAGGGAGATCGGCTACTCCATCCGCGTGTCCCCTCGATCCTCTTCGTGCTCCCATTCGTTCCTCGCAGGAACCCTAGCCGCCGCCCCATCCCCGCGTACCTAGCTCCAGCCCTCTCGCCGACGGCGCCGTCCGCGTCCGCGCGCCTCTGCCCTCCCCTTCCTTCTCCGCACTGGCCGCCTCCATCTTCTCTCTGTCACCGTCTGACCCAGATGCGGCCGCGGTCCGCTGCCGCCTTAGGCGGAGGAGAGTAGAGACGCGGCTAGGAGGAGCACGAGCCACCGCCACCACCTACCTGACGACGACCAGAGACGGACGGCGTCGCCGGCGGCGTGAACCCACGCGAGCCCAACAGGGTGTGCGCGTGCCTCCGCGGGTTCGCGCCGCGGTCGCCGGAGGCGTGGGCTCCGCCTCCGCGGGTCAACCGCGTCAGGTGCGTCGGCTCCGCGCCGCTCGACTGCCGCAACGGCAAGCTGCAAGGTCCCCGTCACGACGGCCGCCGTGGTGGACTTCCGTGCCATCCTCGCGGACTGCACGCCGAGGTGCCTGCGTGGCTGCTCGTGCACGGCGTACGCTAGCGCCAAGCCCAGCGGCGCGGCATGGACCAGCACACTCGAGGATCTCCGCGCTTTCCTCAACTTCAACCGGGACTTTATGTGTGTCTTGCCGCTGCAGATCTTGGTATGTGCCTGTTTACCTACGTGTATGTGCCTGCCTTGCCCCTGCCGATCTCTCCTCACTAACTGCCCGTCCATCCTGCTCTTTGGCGCTCAACAGGAGGATAGCTTGGTGCTCCCGCAAGCAATTTGGGCTTCTATCTTGATGTAAGCAGTCACTATCCCCTTCTCGGCTTCCATTCAAAATCACCTTGTTTCTAAGATTATTTGGGTTGTCAGCAGTTAATAACTACTGTTACCTTCAACTATAGTAGTAAAGGAGAATGTAAATGGTTAATGTAGACACTTGTGTATGTGGCTTTGCTTCAAACAGAATAAGGCAAGCAGCATTGTTATGACCCCAAAAGGATAGTTAATGTGTGATGTAAATAATTTACCTTTGGATGATATGAAGAGAGGGCCACTCTGAAATATACGTGGTTATGAGGTAATTCGTTGCTATGTGATGCATCGTTTGGTCCTGCTCCAGTGTTGTTTTGCCTTCTTTTACTCGGCTCATGTTGCGTTTGGCTTGGAGACTACTGAAATGGAAATGTGTTGGAGCGATTATGTGTTGCAGGTAAAGAAACAAATTTTCATTTCGTTCGGCTTGCTATTAATTGTCACTTGCGTACACATGATTAGGTTGGTCACGGATTTGTGCAGCTAGCTAGCATTGCTAATATTGTGTGCTGCTCCAGAAATAGATCAAGTGATACTTTAAATTTTGTTCGTCTAATGATTTTTATTGTTATTTCCTTTTGAATGCTTAGCCATGCTCTGTTTCACTCGTGTGAAACTCAAGATTTGATAGTAGCACATAAATCATGATTTGACAAACAGTTTAATTCCTATATTTTAGTATATCTTATTATCTTTTTTATTTCTGTTCCTGAACTGAACTTTGGCCTTTTCTACAAAATTATAAGAGCAATGATGGTTCAGACAAATGATTATGGTTGCTTATTTATTTTCTTGGTGTTAGATTACTAATGTAGAGGAATATAATTATATGATTTTACCATTACTATCAGGTGAGGAAGTGATAGGTTTGGAAAATGACAATAGTTACCTATCTCTCATTCTCATCTCTACTGTATTCATGTAAATGCCCATGTCTTTTTCCATTATTATCAGTTGATATGTTCTTCATTGCACAGAAATCATTCTTACCATACTATCAGATATTATTAGCACATGCTCTTTTGAGGGAAATGGGGATGGCACTATCTCTCGGTCTTCTACACAGAAATATTTAGAGTACATTATCTTTCATCTTTCTGATTATAAATTGTTGGAATTTCTTATGCTTTCAGGGATGCAACTTGATGTTTTATTGTTGCCTTTTGAGGGAAATGGGGATGGCACTATCTTTCAGTCTTCCTAATTAGATATAAGCAACTGCTTACCCACACCGTATAACTTCGGTTTGTTCCCTCACTGCAGCGTTACTCTGTTCCATACACTAAGAAGCGTGAAGTGTGTTGGGGAACGTAGCAGAAATTCAAAATTTTCCTACGTGTCACCAAGATCTATCTATGGAGAGACTAGCAACAAGGGGAAGGAGAGTGCATCTACATACCCTTGTAGATCGCTAAGCGGAAGCGTTCAAGTGAACGGGGTTGATGGAGTCGTACTCGTCGTGATTCAGATCACCGATGATCCTAGTGCCGAACGGACGGCACCTCCGCGTTCAACACACGTACAGCTCGACGATGTCTCCCACGCCTTGATCCAGCAAGGAGAGAGGGAGAGGTTGAGGAAGACTCCATCCAGCAGCAGCACAACGGCGTGGTGGTGATGGAGGAGCGTGGCAATCCTGCAGGGCTTCGCCAAGCACATACGGGAGAGGAGGAGGTGTCACGGGAGGGAGGGAGGCGCCAAGGGCTCAGGTATGGATGCCCTCCCTCCCCTCCACTATATATAGGGGCAGGGGAGAGGGGGGAGGCGCAGCCTTGCCCCTTCCTCCAAGGAAGGGGTGCGGCTAAGAGGGGGGGAGGAGTCCATCCTCCCCAAGGCACCTCGGAGGTGCCTTCCCCTTTTAGGACTCTCCCCTTTTTCCTATATCTTGGCGCATGGGCCTCTAGGGGCTGGTGCCCTTGGCCCATGTAGGCCAAGGCGCACCCCCTACAGCCCATGTGGCCCCCAGGGCAGGTGGCCCCACCCGGTGGGCCCCCGGGACCCTTCCGGTGGTCCCGGTACAATACCGATGACCCCGAAACTTGTCCCGATGGCCGAAACAGGACTTCCTATATATAAATCTTTACCTCCGGACCATTCCGGAACTCCTCATGACGTCCGGGATCTCATCCGGGACTCCGAACAACATTCGGTAACCACATACAAACTTCCTTTATAACCCTAGCGTCATCGAACCTTAAGTGTGTAGACCCTACGGGTTCGGGAGACATGTAGTCATGACCGAGATGTTCTCCGGTCAATAACCAACAGCGGGACCTGGATACCCATGTTGGCTCCCACATGTTCCACGATGATCTCATCAGATGAACCACGATGTCAAGGACTCAATCAATCCCGTATACAATTCCCTTTGTCTAGCGGTATGGTACTTGCCCGAGATTCGATCGTCGGTATACCGATACCTTGTTCAATCTCGTTACCGGCAAGTCTCTTTACTCGTTCCGTAACACATCATCCCGTGATCAACCCCTTGGTCACATTGTGCACATTATGATGATGTCCTACCGAGTGGGCCCAGAGATACCTCTCCGTTTACACGGAGTGACAAAATCCCAATCTCGATTCGTGCCAACCCAACAGACACTTTCAGAGATACCCGTAGAGTACCTTTATAGCCACCCAGTTACGTTGTGACGTTTGGCACACCCAAAGCACTCCTACGGTATCCGGGAGTTGCACAATCTCATGGTCTAAGGAAATGATACTTGACATTAGAAAAGCTTTAGCATACGAACTACATGATCTTGTGCTAGGCTTAGGATTGGGTCTTGTCCATCACATCATTCTCCTAATGATGTGATCCCGTTATCAACGACATCCAATGTCCATGGTCAGGAAACCGTAACCATCTATTGATTAACGAGCTAGTCAACTAGAGGCTTACTAGGGACATGGTGTTGTCTATGTATCCACACATGTATCTGAGTTTCCTATCAATACAATTCTAGCATGGATAATAAACGATTATCATGAACAAGGAAATATAATAATAATCAATTTATTATTGCCTCTAGGGCATATTTCCAACAGTCTCCCACTTGCACTAGAGTCAATAATCTAGTTCACATCGATATGTGATTAACACTCAAGGTCACATCCCCATGTGACTAACACCCAAAGAGTTTACTAGAGTCAATAATCTAGTTCACATTTACCATGTGATTAACACTCGATGAGTTCTGGGTTTGATCATGTTATGCTTGTGAGAGAGGTTATAGTCAACGGGTCTGAACCTTTCAGATCCGTGTGTGCTTTACAAATCTCTATGTCATCTCCTAGATGCAGCTACCACGTTCTATTTGGAGCTATTCCAAATAACTGTTCTACTTGGAGCTATTCTAAATTGTTGCTCCATTATACGTATCCGGTATCTCTACTCAGAGCTATCCGGATAGGTGTTAAGCTTGCATCGATGTAACCCTTTACGACGAACTCTTTTACCACCTCCATAATTGAGAAAATTCCTTAGTCCACTAGTTACTAAGGATAACTTTGACCGCTGTCCTGTGATCCATTCTTGGACCACTCTTGTACCCCTGGACTGACTCATGGTAAAGCACACTTCAGGTGCGGTACACAGCATAGCATACTGTAGAGCCTATGTCTTAAGCATAGGGGACGACCTTCGTTCCTTTCTCTCTATTCTGCCATGGTCGAGCTTTAAGTCTTAACTTCATACCTTACAACTCAGGCAAGAACTCCTTCTTTGACTGATCCATCTTGAACACCTTCAAGATCACGTCAAGGCATGTGCTCATTTGAAAGTACTATTAAGCGTTTTGATCTATCCTTATAGATCTTGATGCTCAATGTTCAAGTAGCTTAATCCAGGTTTTCCATTGAAAACACTTTCCAAATAACCCTATATGCTTTCCAGAAATTCTACGTCATTTCTGATCATTAATATGTCAACAACATATACTCATCAGAAATTCTATAGTGCTCCCACTCACTTCTTTGGAAATACAAGTTTCTCATAAACTTTGTATACACCCAAAATCTTTGATCATCATCAAAGCATACATTCCAACTCCGAGATGCTCACTCCAGTCCTCAGAAGGATTGCTGGAGCTTTGCATACTTATTAGCATATTTCAGGATAGACAAAACCTTCCGGTTGTATCACATACAACCTTTCCTCAAGAATCGTCGAGGAAACAATGTTTTGACATCCTATCTGCAAGATTTCATAAATAATGCAGTAATTGCTAATATAATTCCAACAGACTCTTAGCATCGCTACGAGTGAGAAAGTCTCATCGTAGTCAACTCCTTGAACTTGTCGAAAAACATCTTAACGACAAGTCGAGCTTTCTCAATGGTGACACTTACCATCATTGTCTGTCTTCCTTTCAAAATCCATATGTACCTAACAGCCTTACGACCATCAAGTAGTTCTTCCAAAGTCTACACTTTGTTTTCATACATGGATCCTCTCTCGGGTTTTATGGCCTTGAGCCATTTATCGGAATCCGGGCCCACCATCGCTTCTCCATAGCTCGTAGGTTCATTGTTGTCTAGCAACATGACTTCCAAGACAGGATTACGTACCACTCTGAAGTAGTACGCATCCTTGTCATCCCACGAGGTTTGGTAGTGACTCGATCCGAAGTTTCATGATCACTATCATAAGCTTCCACTTCAGTTGGTGTACGTGCCACAGGAACAACTTCCTGTGCCCTGCTACACACTTGTTGAAGTGACGGTTCAATAACCTCATCAAGTCTCCACCATCCTCCCACTCAACTTTTCGAGAGAAGCCTTTCCTCGAAAAAGGACCCGATTCAAGAAACAATCCCTATTGCTTTCGGATCTGAATTAGGAGGTATACCCAACTGTTTTGGGTGTCCTATGAAGATGCATTTTATCTGCTTTGGGTTCGAGCTTATCAACCTGAAACCTTTTCACATAAGCGTCGCAGCCCCAAACTTTCAAGAAACGGCAACTTAGGTTTCTCCAAACCATAGTTCATACGGTGTCGTCTCAACGAAATTATGTGGTGCCCTATTTAAAGTGAATGTGGTTGTCTCTAATGCCTAACCCATGAACGATAGTGGTAACTCGATAAGAGACATCATGGTATGCACCATATCCAATAGGGTGCAACTATGACGTTTGGACACACCATCACACTATGGTGTTCCAGGCTGTATCAGTTGTGAAACAATTTCCACAATGTCTTAATTCTGTGCCAAACTCGTGATTCAGATATTCATCTCTATGATCATATCATAGATCTTTTATCCTCTTGTCACGATGATCTTTCAACTTCACACTGAAATTACTTGAACCTTTCAATAATTCAGACTCGTGATTCATCAAGTAAATATACTCAACATCTACTCGAATCATCTGTGAAGTAAGAACATAACGATATTCACTGCATGCCTCAGCACTCATTGGACTGCACACATCAAAATGTGTTACTTCCAACAAGTTGCTATCTTGTTCCATCTTACTGAAAACGAGGCTTTTCAGTCATCTTGCCCATGTGGTATGATTTGCATGTCCCAAGTGATTCAAAATCAAGTGAGTCAAAACGGTCCATTTGCATGGAGTTTCTTCATGCATATACACCAATAGACATGGTTCGCATGTCTCAAACTTTTCAAAAACGAGTGAGCCCAAAGATCCATCAATATGGAGCTTCTTCATGCGTTTTATACCGATATGACTTACGTGGCAGTGCCACAAGTAGGTGGTACTATCATTACTATCTTTTGGCATGAACATGTGTATCACTACGATCGAGATTTAATAAACCATTCATTTTAGGTGTAAGACCATTGAAGGTATTATTCAAATAAACAGAGTAACCATTATTCTCCTTAAATGAATAACCGTATTGCGATAGACGTAATCCAATCATGTCTATGCTCAACGCAAACACCAAATAACAATTATTTAGGTTTAACACCAATCTCTTTGGTAGAGGGAGCGTGCGATGCTTGATCATATCAAGCTTGGAAAAACTTCCAACACATATCGTCAGCTCACCTTTAGCTAGTCTCCGTTTATTCCGTAGCCTTTTGTTTCGAGTTACTAACACTTAGCAACCGAACCGGTATCTAATACCCTGGTGCTACTAGGAGTACTAGCAAAGTACACATTAACACAATGTATATCCAATATACTTCTATCGACCTTGCCAGCCTTCTTATCTACCAAGTATCTAGGGTAATTCTGCTCTAGTGGTTGTTCCCCTTATTACAGAAGCACTTAGTCTCGGGTTTGGGTTTTACCTTGGGTTTCTTCACTAGAGCAGCAGCTGATTTGCCGTTTCATGAAGTATCCCTTCTTGCCCTTGCCCTTCTTGAAACTAGTGGTTTCACCAACCATCAACAATTGATGCTCCTTCTTGATTTCTACTTTCGCGGTGTCAAACATCGCGAATACCTCAAGGATCATCATATCTATCCCTGATATGTTATAGTTCATCACGAAGCTCTAACAGCTTGGTGGCAATGACTTTGGAGAACCATCACTGTCTTATCTGGAAGATCAACTCCCACTCGATTCAAATGATTGTTGTACTCAGACAATCTGAGCACAAGCTCAACAATTGAGCTTTTCTCCTTAGTTTGCAGGTTAAGAAAGTCATCGGAGGTCTTATACCTCTTGACATGGGCACGAGCCTGAAATCCCAATTTCAGCCCTCAAAACATCTCATATGTTTCGCGATGTTTCAAAAACGTCTTTGGTGCCTCAACTCTAAACCGTTTAACTGAACTATCACGTAGTTATCAAAACGTGTATGTCAGATGTTCGCAACAACCACAGACAACGTTCGAGGTTCAGCACACTGAGCGGTGCATTAAGGACATAAGCCTTCTATGAAGCAATGAGGACAATCCTCAGTTTACGGACCTAGTCCGCATAATTGCTACTATCAACTTTCAACTAATTTTTCTCTAGGAACATATCTAAACAGTAGAACTATAGCGTGAGCTACGACATAATTTGCAAAAACCTTTTGACTATGTTCAGGATAATTAAGTTCATCTTATGAACTCCCACTCAGATAGACATCCCTCTAGTCATCTAAGTGATTACATGATCCGAGTCAAACTAGGCCGTGTCCGATCATCACGTGAGACGGACTAGTCATCATCGGTGAACATCTTCATGTTGATCGTATCTTCTATACGACTCATGTTCGACCTTTCGGTCTCCGTGTTCCGAGGCCATGTCTGTACATGCTAGGCTCGTCAAGTTAACCCTAAGTGTTTCGCGTGTGTAAATCTGTCTTACACCCGTTGTATGTGAACGTTAGAATCTAACACCCGATCATCACGTGGTGCTTCGAAACACGAACTGTCGCAACGGTGCACAGTTAGGGGAGAACACTTCTTGAAATTGTTGTAAGGGATCATCTTATTTACTACCGTCGTTCTAAGCAAATAAGATGTATAAACATGATAAACATCACATGCAATCAAATAGTGACATGATATGGCCATCATCACTTTGCTCCTTTTGATCTCCATCTTCGGGGCTCCATGATCATCATCGTCACCGGCATGACACCATGATCTCCATCATCATGATCTCCATCATCGTGTCTCCATGAAGTTGCCTCGCCAACTATTACTTCTACTACTATGGCTAACGGTTAGCAATAAAGTAAAGTAATTACATGACGTTTAAGTTGACACGCAGGTCACAAATAAATAAAGACAACTCCTATGGCTCCTGCCGGTTGTCATACTCATCGACATGCAAGTCGTGATTCCTATTACAAGAACATGATCAATCTCATACATCACATATATCATTCATCACATCCTTTTTGGCCATATCACATCACATAGCATACCCTGCAAAAACAAGTTAGACGTCCTCTAATTGTTGTTTGCATGTTTTACGTGGCTGCTATGGGTTTCTAGCAAGAACGTTTCTTACCTACGCATGAACCACAACGTGATATGCCAATTGCTATTTACCCTTCATAAGGACCCTTTTCATCGAATCCGATCCGACTAAAGTGGGAGAGACAGACACCCGCCAGCCACCTTATGCAACTAGTGCATGTTTGTCGGTGGAACCGGTCTCACGTAAGCGTACGTGTAAGGTTGGTCCGGGCCGCTTCATCCCACGATGCCGCCGAATCAAGATAAGACTAGTAACGGCAAGCATATTGAACAATATCGACGCCCACAACTACTTTGTGTTCTACTCGTGCAAAGAATCTACGCAATAGACCTAGCTCATGATGCCACTGTTGGGGAACGTAGCAGAAATTCAAAATTTTCCTACGTGTCACCAAGATCTATCTATGGAGAGACTAGCAACGAGGGGAAGGAGAGTGCATCTACATACCCTTGTAGATCGCTAAGCGGAAGCGTTCAAGTGAACGGGGTTGATGGAGTCGTACTCGTCGTGATTCAGATCACCGATGATCCTAGTGCCGAACGGACGGCACCTCCGCGTTCAACACACGTACAGCTCGACGATGTCTCCCACGCCTTGATCCAGCAAGGAGAGAGGGAGAGGTTGAGGAAGACTCCATCCAGCAGCAGCACAACGGCGTGGTGGTGATGGAGGAGCGTGGCAATCCTGCAGGGCTTCGCCAAGCACCTACGGGAGAGGAGGAGGTGTCACGGGAGGGAGGGAGGCGCCAAGGGCTCAGGTATGGATGCCCTCCCTCCCCTCCACTATATATAGGGGCAGGGGAGAGGGGGAGGCGCAGCCTTGCCCCTTCCTCCAAGGAAGGGGTGCGGCTAAGAGGGGGGGAGGAGTCCATCCTCCCCAAGGCACCTCGGAGGTGCCTTCCCCTTTTAGGACTCTCCCCTTTTTCCTATATCTTGGCGCATGGGCCTCTAGGGGCTGGTGCCCTTGGCCCATGTAGGCCAAGGCGCACCCCCTACAGCCCATGTGGCCCCCGGGGCAGGTGGCCCCACCCGGTGGGCCCCCGGGACCCTTCCGGTGGTCCCGGTACAATACCGATGACCCCGAAACTTGTCCCGATGGCCGAAACAGGACTTCCTATATATAAATCTTTACCTCCGGACCATTCCGGAACTCCTCGCGACGTCCGGGATCTCATCCGGGACTCCGAACAACATTCGGTAACCACATACAAACTTCCTTTATAACCCTAGCATCATCGAACCTTAAGTGTGTAGACCCTACGGGTTCGGGAGACATGTAGTCATGACCGAGATGTTCTCCGGTCAATAACCAACAGCGGGATCTGGATACCCATGTTGGCTCCCACATGTTCCACGATGATCTCATCGGATGAACCACGATGTCAAGGACTCAATCAATCCCGTATACAATTCCCTTTGTCTAGCGGTATGGTACTTGCCCGAGATTCGATCGTCGGTATACCGATACCTTGTTCAATCTCGTTACCGGCAAGTCTCTTTACTCGTTCCGTAACACATCATCCCGTGATCAACCCCTTGGTCACATTGTGCACATTATGATGATGTCCTACCGAGTGGGCCCAGAGATACCTCTCCGTTTACACGGAGTGACAAAATCCCAATCTCGATTCGTGCCAACCCAACAGACACTTTCAGAGATACCCGTAGTGTACCTTTATAGCCACCCAGTTACGTTGTGACGTTTGGCACACCCAAAGCACTCCTACGGTATCCGGGAGTTGCACAATCTCATGGTCTAAGGAAATGATACTTGACATTAGAAAAGCTTTAGCATACGAACTACATGATCTTGTGCTAGGCTTAGGATTGGGTCTTGTCCATCACATCATTCTCCTAATGATGTGATCCCGTTATCAACGACATCCAATGTCCATGGTCAGGAAACCGTAACCATCTATTGATTAACGAGCTAGTCAACTAGAGGCTTACTAGGGACATGGTGTTGTCTATGTATCCACACATGTATCTGAGTTTCCTATCAATACAATTCTAGCATGGATAATAAACGATTATCATGAACAAGGAAATATAATAATAATCAATTTATTATTGCCTCTAGGGCATATTTCCAACAAAGTGTGCCGGTTGCCACTCACGTTGCTGCTCTCCCTGGAGGCGTCGTCATCGACTGGAGGAGTGTCGAATCATCGTCCTTGAGTTCATGCACTTCAGGAAGAAGACGGCCTGAGGTGAGACGCCACGCATTCGTCATGCGAAGCTAGAGGTGAGTGCCCTCTCCACTTCCCCCATTTCGTCTGTCTCTCTCTCTGGTCTAATCCATTTTCTTCTGCAGCTTGACATATAGGTCAGTGTGTGTGTGCAGCAGCTCCAGAGGGACCAACGTCGAGGTAGCCACTGCTCCTGTCTAGGCTAGCCTGCCGTAGGTACGTATCAGGTCCCTAGACCCTTATGAGCCCTAATTTTCATGGAGCAAGGTGCAGCCTGCTGCTTTTGCTTTTGGTAAAAAGGGAATCCCTATTGTTATGATGATAGCCTCTTTGCAAGTTTATTCTGCCTTTTTGACATTTTTTTCTATCTTGCTATGCATTGTATCATATTACAGTTGCGTGCTCAAACCAACTAAGCTTAATTCACGTATATAGATATTTAAGAATGTGGGGATGATGCCCAATTGGAAAGGTTTGCAATATTGTAGGAATCATTTGGAGATGGGTTGTAGATATTAAGCTATGAAGGAGATGATTTTGAGGTAACAAGCCTTCAGCTTGCTTTCTGTTAACCTTTTTATGCATGGGTTCGATTTGATGCAATCTAGGCATTGTTTGTTGTCAAATGGATTACTTTTTCCTTCTAGGTAACATCTGATACTTAGAATGCATTATTTCTGATGGCCCAAAAAAAACTCTGTGTGCATATTGTTCTGTTTAGATGCATACAAGATGCATGTTTGTGCCTCATACCTGCTGATTTGTATGACTGAGGAACTCTCTTTCTTCCTAGATGTGGCCATATGCTCTTCACTGATATAGCATCTCCTTACTCTTGTATATTATTCACATATAGCATCTCATTTCTTGGTTGATTGCTTATATATATTCAACTTCTGTTTCCTGGCATTCATATATTACAAGCTAAATAAAGTTTGCCATTCCTTTTGGCCATTTATAGTTGTAACTAGAAGCATGGATGATCTGTGATGCTGGCAATTGTCAGATTGCACCCATTTAATTATAGCACAATATATCACATTTGTGGTAAATTTAGCTAAGCTTGTGCCTACCCTTTTAGTAGTCAATATGGTTCAGATCCAGTATTTTTTATTTCCTTTTCTTTTTTTGCTTTCAGCACACATATGACATTAAAGTTCTTTATCATGTATGTAGGCAAAGTAGTTGTGTCACTTACTGATGCTCTTATGGTACACAGTACACTATTAAGCTGTTGGGCCCAGAAACAGGAAGAGTAATCCTCTTCCAAGGTTAATTTTGTGCCTACTTCTTTATGTACATAACTCATGATTTGACAAATAGTTAAGTTCCCTATATTTATTTATTTCTTTCTCTTTCACTTTCTCTTTCCTATTTATGGTTCTGGAACAAAACTGCTATCCTTTTCTACAAAATTGGAACAGAAAATAATGTTGACAAATGATTATAACGGCTTATTTATTTTCTTGGTGTTAGATTACTAATGTGGAGAACTATAATTTTTATTGATGGTCGCTTGATGGCGCTCATTAGAATTCATATATGAATCAACATATTCTTCCACTCTAATTAGCATGTTTGGTCTATTTAATTTCAAACATATCTATTATTCACCAAGGCGACTGCCTAATTTCATATGTGTTCATATGCAGAAGGTAAAGATCGTCTATTATCGGCGGTTATTTTACTTAGTTGTAGATACTACTGAATAGTTTGCTTAAAATTTTGATAGTTTAAAAGAAGTATTATGGTGTAGTGCAGTAATAATTTTATTTAAAATTGCAGACCTTGCATCATATTTTGCTTGTGTATGTGGGCAGTGTGTTCAAGTTGATCTGGAACAATTTGAAGGGTTTCCTCGACACAAAATCTTCAGCCAAGGTTTACTGAAGCACCTCGAATTATGTATAGAAGTTTAAAATTGTAATTGTTTCAGGTTCTTTGCCACATTATGTATGTTTTTTTATTTTTTTAATAATTGGATCTATTTGCTATGTGGAACATGTAGCATTTACTTGATCATAATCTAATTCAATTTTTGACCACCATCTTTTGGCTCTTGCTTTGAACATATGTAGTATCGCTTAGTCATTTTCTTGACACGACACTTTAGGCAACGGCTCAGACTTCTTGAGGCATTTTTCTATTTATTGTTGATACATCTTCCAAAATAAACGAACAATGTTTCCTCCATATATGAATGGCACAATGACACTATGAATTCTTTCCAGTCAATTGATCATCATAAGCCTCATCCTGTATTCTTTTTTTTGCGGGATAAGCCTCATCCTGTATTCAATACATTTATGTGATGTCTTCCTCGGGATGGAAATGTTCCTTGGCACCATGACGAACATCAACGGAGGAACAACCTTTTTATTTTATTTTCTGTTCCATCTACTGTATTGTTGCTGCCATAAAGATTTACCAGGACATGGAGCCATCATGATGTGTTCAAAAATGATTACATTATCCTTTTTCTAACCTGGTGGTGTTAGAAACATCTTAGCATTCAAGCAGGTTTAGTATGTTGTCTATTAATTCCATTATGTAAAAAAATCACTGATCATCGCTTGACAGAAAATATTTTGATATGCCATCAAGTGCATGGGCGAAGAACCTGGATGTTATTTACATGTTTTGGATCATGGATGATTGTTTTGAAAGAAAAAATATCAGATAAAAGAAAGCATGTGATAATGTTCAGAGGCCCACTTGGATCCAGCCTTTCCAATCTGCATGAATCTTCCTAATTCAGCAAGGCCTTGAAACCTCGATGCTTCTAAATTTGTGAGCTAAATGGTAATTTTTGCAACACCCAAAACTGCACGCTGCCTTATAGTTTGAGGATGATGTTGAACTTATCGGTGCTTTGCTCCTATTTTGTTATATCCTGTTTGAATACATACGCTAAACTTGATTTCCTACTAAATTGAGCATTCACTACTTGGCCATAGCGTTGTGACCGGCACCCTCGCGCCAAGGCGCGTTTCCGATCTAGTTAGTATGAACCGGGGGCGAATCTACGTGCAAGGCAGTGGGGCGAATGCCCCCACTCGTTTTTTCAGCCCACCTATACTAGGGCCAAGATATGCAGCATTGCCCCCACTTGGCCCAAGGCATTTGCCCCCACTCCCTTTATTTTTTCCCGTTGTATGTTTAAAGGCCCGTGTGTGAGAAACAGATAGGTTATTAGCCCACCAGCGAGCAGCCCATCTGTCGAGTATACAAGTAGGCCTCATGCATACGATCAGGTGGTTCTCGCTAGAAACGAATTAAGTTTAGGTCGAGCTTGAGATGCATTCGTCGCCTGACCTGCTGCTCGCGTGACCGCCGCCACGACCAGAAGCCGTCGCGCTGCCGCCTGCTGCTCTACGCTGCACATACAAGACGCCCCTCCATCGATCAGCCGGCCGGCCGGCCGACATGCCAACCTCATGGAAGAAACTGTACTAATCTATCACTCAATCAAGGTATAAGCCCTAGGTTTAGACGTTTAGTTCTCTCTTTTTCTAATTTCCACATTATTATGCTATTCTGATTTCCGTGTTTTTACGCAAAAAAAAAAATTCCATGTTACGAAGGTAGCATATTGTATCAAATATCCATGTGTATAAATTTCACTTTAAATTGGCAAGTAGATTGATTGAATCTTGATTCACGTCGTAATTTCATATAAATTTCACTTTTAAATCTGGTTGGCTTTATAAATGATCGAGCCATTAGCTCGTATCCATGTTTCTGGGAGAGAAAATTTGTATATCTTTGCCCCCTCTCGTTTTTCGTCCTGGCTCCGCCCCTGGTATGAACTATCGTGCCAACCGTGGCAGCGGAGACTTCGAGTCTCTCTGGCCAACATTATCTTCTCGCCCAAGCCGCTACCGATCTCATATCTGCATTCTGGAGCGATTTCGATGCTGACAAAAGATGAGGACGCACTACTTTGGTCCAATATTTCGGTGCCCAAGGGAGAGAGTCCTCGTGCATCCGCGTGCATCGGTCGATGATGCTTGTCTGTAGCTGTAGCTGCATATCCATCGCATCAACCAGACAAGGCCTGGTTCATTTAAGCACGAGTGGAAACTGCTGACTTTACACACGCTACCCGTTCTTCTACTGTGATCCTCAAGAAAAAAAAAGTTCTTGTACCGTGGCGATGATTTAACTGCTCGTTTATGGAGGGTGTATATTTGGTAACTTAATTACCTTTTTTAAGATGCTTCATTACATGGTTACACAAGGACTGGTCACTTTGTTTTTCAACTAAGAGCATCTACAACCAAACCTGGTAAATTTGGGCCCATTTACGTCCATGAACGCGCTCACGGACAACGCTTGACCACCTCAACCAACTCCATTTGCATCCACAACCCTTACTTTTGAAATTTCAAATTGATGCAAACACATGTACGTCTCGATGATCACACACAAACAATGAATAATGACGGAGGTTATATCCAAGGGGTAGGCCCACGACTAGTCGAAATAAGGTCCAAATACAGCCCAAGGCAACGAGTCGAAATATGGTCCAGCCTAAGTCCCAATAAGACTACAACCGAAGACATGATATTCTAGAGAGGATAACCATGCAGTAAACCGTGACAATGGTTCCAGCAAATCACCGCGCTGGTTGCAGCATCTCGTCGATCTATCGACAGCCCTTCCCACAAACGTGGTCTCCGGTTCCAGCAAATGGCGATGCCGATTCCAGCAAATCGTGACACCAAACGTTTCCCAATAAAACTCGTGGACTAACGCTCGACCCGTGCCGACTTTGCCGAGGACGTGCTCCACAAACCCTAGCGCCGCCACTCTACATCCCTCCTCCTCCTGTCGCGCCGCCGCCGGAGGACATCGCGGAGCGAAGCTCGTGTGGCCCACAACGGCGTGGGGTTTCCTCTCGCGGTGGCAACCCGGATCTGATGGGCACGGAGACAGGCGGCGCGTCGGCGTGCGCTTGGACGCGAGGTCACTGCAGTCGACGCCGGGGCTCAGCGGCTGGCTGGACGCGGTTTGCAGCGGTCCCTAGCCTCTAGTTTCAGACTGCGACTGTGGGAGGGCTCATGCATGCATGGGTGGGCGCTGGCTGGGGTGCCGCTGCAACCAGGCATTTTCTGCGGATGTGTGTGACCTCCAGCGGCACTTGGGCCGGGCCTAGCATGGTGGCTTGTCTCCCCATGTCGGCGCACGATACCTGGGTCGGTGACGGTGATCTAGATCTTGGTCAGCCTGGCGATGGCGGATGCAGACTGTGTTGGTGCGGCGACCTCCTGTGGCTCCATGGCGACGGTGTACATCGAAAGATCTTCGGGGAGTTCATCTCTCCAGATCTGATGGTTGACTTCGGCGAGGAGCTACGAACTATGGATGGCGGCTTGACGCAGAGAAATAGTCGTGCAGCGACGCATCACATATAGCTGCGGGGATCGTGGAATACTGGTGGTGACAGTACATTTGTGATGTCGATGGTGGTGCTTCTTGAGTATCCAGTATCGAGCCCAGAGGTGAAAGTTTAGATCTGAAGTCTTGCATTGGCAATGTTTATATGTCGTTACAGCATTCTATACGGGCTCAAAATCGCCGCGGCAGATCAGAAACTGTATCCAAAACCGTAAAATTTATAAAAACATGTTTCGCGCGAGAAATTTAACGCAAAAATTCACCCGAGCATAGATCATTCTTCACATAGGGGCAGATGGTTCGTACACAACATAGATATATTTACATAAAAGCTCGCGAGAGCTACGCTACCATAGCACTAGACAAAGTGGAGTCACCGGAGCTCGTGCGGTAGCCGACCAGCGGCGGCGCTCAATTGGAGTCATCGTCGGAGGTGAGGTCGACGAAGATTCGCTCCTACTCAGCGGCCTCGCGGCGCCAATCCTCCTTGTCGCTGAACGCGAGGACCGACACGACTCCCTGCTCGTAGAGCTCGGTGACGATCTCGTCGTCCCTCCGACGGCGTTGCCGCTCCGCTTCCTCCTCCCGCGCACTGCGTGCTAGCAACACGGGCAAAATGGCGTCCGCCTTCGCCGGTGGAGGAAGTCCTCCAGCCCGACGACGCCACCAGCACGTCGCTCCGGCCCCGTGGCGTGTGTACCGCAAGGCGGCGCGCTTCCGCGCCGCGTCGGATCTGACGCAACGCGCCCGCTCGGGGTCGTTGTTGTCACGACGGGCGGAGTTGGTCATAGCGAGCGGCGGATTGGGGGCGCGACGGCGGTGAGGGATTGGGGATTTTCGCGGCGGCGGAGGGATAGGTTTCGGGCCCATATCCAGCAGTCGAACCCGCACATATACTGGTCGAGGGGGGGGCACCGCAAAAGTTTTACGGGCCAGGCTGCGTTTACGGTATCTGTTTTGGCAGACAAAACGGCCCAAGCCCGCATAATCGCCGGAATTTTACAGTTCCGGCGATTATACGGGGTCTACTAGAGATGCGCTTACCTTGTTGAAGGCATTGTTCAGACTGTTTTTTCAAGGTGAAAACCTTGATTCTGGCCATGAGTCCATGACTGGCCGGATCCGGTGACGGCGACGATTGAGTGTCGCTCATTTCCTGAAGGCGTTGTTATTGAAGAACCTCATTGTCCATATGGCGTCTTGAGATAATTTGTGCGAATATGGTCTTTCATGTAGTTTATCGATCCGATCACTTTGGATTTTATTTCTTCTCGTCCATGCATAGCTTTTGTATTATATGACTTTGCTATCTGCATGTGTGTTTTTTATGTGTTGGTGTTGATTGTGTGCATCCTGACTATGTAGAGGACGGATGTGTGCTCATCTTGTTTGTATTCTCGTGATGCTTTATTTTCAGCTAATAAAATCGACCTTTTTTCAAAAAAAACTTGGAAACGCGTTAAGTCCGTGACGACGAAGCTCAGTTGACTCGCTGTTGACTTCTGATTTTATATAACACATGGTGCGCAAACCGGAGAGCATCCAAGCTAGCCAAGAAGAAAAAGGAAAGAAAAGCAGATCGCGCGCAGGAACATGCCCACGCCCTCGCAATCCAGGCTGCTGCCACTGACAGTCCAGCTTGTACTCATTCTTGCAGGCGCAGCAGCCATGGCCGGGGTTGAACTAGATGAGCAGCTGCCGATCACACGTCCGGGCTGCCCTGACAAGTGCGGCAACATGAGCATCCCGTTCCCCTTCGGTCTGATGCCCGGCTGCTTCCGCGAGGGCTTCCAGGTCACCTGCGACCACTCCGTCGCCCCCCCTCGAGCGTTCCTCGCCGACACCGATACCAACCGCATCACGGTCACAGACAGCGACGCCTCGGCGGCCTCCGACGCCGCCGCCTATCTGGGGTACAACACCTCGTATTTTCCAGTGGAGCTCGTGGACATGTCAGCCGACAGGAGCCAGGCGCGGGCGTACGGCCCCATCACGTCCGGCTGCAGCACCAACAGCACCCAGTACAGGTTCCAAACCCAGGCCATGACGCTCGGCATCACGGAGGGGCCGTTCGCCGTGTCGCAGACGCTCAACGTCGTCGTCGGCGTGGGCTGGAGGGTCGACGTCGTCATGGACGGCTCGACCACGCCCGTCTGCCGCACTGGCACGGAGCGGGAGCTCGCGGCGAGGAACGGGTCGTGCGCGGGGCAGGGCTGCTGCGAGGCCGCCCTGCCCCCGGTGCCGGAGTACGGCAGCGTCGAGCCGGGGCTCGTGGTCCCGAACGAGAACGCCCTGTTGAGGTCCAGCCCGTGCTCCTACGCCATGGTGGTCGAGAAGTCGCGCTACGTCTTCTCCACGCCGGACCTGTACGGCGACACGCTGCTCATGGAGAGTTTCCCCGTGGTGCTCGACTTCGCCATCGTCGGGAACGCCTCGTGCCCGGCGAAAGGCCAGCGGCCACCTCCGGACTACGCGTGCGCCAGCAGCAACAGCTACTGTGTCAACGCCACAGTTGGCCTCTCGGGCTATGCACTCAGCTACGTGTGCAAATGCTCGGAGCACTACGAGGGCAACCCGTACATCGCCGATGGATGCCGAGGTACTATCTCAATCAAGTTAACAATTCGTTGACCTACTAGTAGCAGTAGCACACTCCATCCTGTCTTAGACGAGTAATTAACTAACTCAAGCTTAATTAATTTCATATCCTTAATTTTATCTTCTCAAGACATCGATGAGTGCAAGTTCCCCGATCTATACTACTGCTCGAGCAAAGGCATATGCAAGAACAGGTTGGGAGGATATGATTGTCCATGCAAGCCAGGAATGAGAGGCGATGGGAAATTAGGACAGTGTGTTGAGAAATTTCCCCTGGTAGCCAAGGCGATTGTGGGTAAGTACCACTTCAACTGCTAATACATATGCTGCTAATTTTCATACTACTGATATGTACTTAATTAATAAAAGTATAGGATAGGATGAATGTTCATATATAGGATACCATGTTAATTCTAAAATGAAGTCTGAAAAGATAGGTAAATAATAAGTCAAAATGGGGTACATGGACAACTACGTACACGACCCCTGCTCATTTGCGCGTACGCACGCTCAAGACAGGCCCAGACACGAGCCGTCATCCTTGACCAAATAATGGGGCCGGTTACCCTGTGTGAGCTTGCGTGGTCCACTTCTTTTCCTTTTTTTTTGTCTGTGTATTCCACATTTCCACTTCAATGCCAGTCCAAAGGACCTGCTAGGATGCACAGTGCTCTGGATCATCAAGAAATTGGCATGGTTTCCAACATATCATATGCCTTTGACTAATATGATCTATGGTAGTATTTCTCTCTTAGTAAAAGTTATGAGAAACAAAACCAAAATATGAACTAACCAATCTAAATAATTTTGTATACTTGTATTGTCAAAGTTAGAAAAGTTCAATGGCAGATGTACTAATCAATCTAGCTCACATGTAAAATAATCATTTCAAATAGAACCCACAATATTTTGGTAGAGCGTGGTGCCTTTGGCAATATATTTTTTGGTGTATGAATTTTGTTGCTCTAAAGAAGATATGAAATTTTAAGAGGGTCATTAAAATGATTTTTAGAATGATTTTAAAAATGGGATTGAAATGGCTTTAAGACTTTGGCACATAAGATCCTATTAAGGCCCTTTCAGCTTGTTGGCATGGTAGAGTAGCTTCTCCTTTCATAGCACATCACTATCAAAACAAATTATAAAAGGACTTGAAAATGAGAATAATGTGTGCCTTGGTCAAAATTCATCAAAGCAAGAGGTCCTCACGCCCTTCCTCGGGAGCTACAAGTACATAGAGACTAGTTTTTTTCCGATAAAGAGCGGATTTTATTGACTTATAATGTTGCATCAAGAGAATACATTCACTATGAGCACACACCGGGCCTCTAAACGATTAGGATGCACACAACCAATATCAACGTAGGGACTAGCTTAGTAAGCTTGAATCTGCCCAACATTCACATTGGATCCAACACTACTTTCTTCCTTGGTGCATTTTGCTCAATTCCTACTCGTCCATTTATGCATTTTCTCAATTTCTCGATCCACCTTGCGGTAAACGTACAAGGATGCAACCAACAAAGGTCCACAACTCCACATACAAATACTTCCGCTTGGTATAGAAATCCAATTCCTCGAGACAGAGTACATATATATGGCTTACTTTGTGAGGGTCGCTGACTCGAAGAGGACAAGGCAAAGTCCCTCCCCTTTCTTTCTACTATTAAACTATTCACTAGTACTTCTGCTTTTAAGTCAAATTCTAAATAACCTGTTGAATCAGTAATTTATTATCTTTTATGCAATATCATTTGTTGCAAACTTTTTAGTAGGATGTTTTGCCATGTAGGTATCATTGGTGGTATTTCTATCATAGTAGTTATATCATTTCTAGTTCTTCTCCGCAAAGAGAGAAGGAAGACCAGGGAGTTCTATGAAAAGAATGGTGGACCTACACTAGAGAGAGCAAAAAATATTAAAATATTCAAAAAGGAGGAGCTCGTGCCAATTTTAAAGGAAAGCAATCTTATTGGAAGAGGTGGCTTCGGTGTAGTTTACAAGGGCACTCTTGGTAAAGAACAAGTTGCGGTGAAGCAACCGATTAGTGGTAGTCTGCTGGAAAATGACCAATTTGCAAATGAAGTCATCATCCAATCTCAAGTCATCCACAAGAATATTGTTAGGCTCATAGGTTGTTGCCTCGAGGTTGGTACCCCGTTGCTGGTATACGAATTTCTCTCTGGTGGTAGCCTGGATGACATTCTTCACAGCAAAGACAAGAAGCCTCTAAACTTGGATATACGTTTAAGTATTGCTGTAGAATCGGCAGATGGTCTTGCTTACATGCATTCAAAAACAAACACCAAAATCCTACACGGTGATGTTAAACCAGCAAATATACTTTTGGATGATAAGTTTGCCCCCAAGATCTCGGACTTTGGCATATCAAGGTTGATTGCGGGAGACAAAGAACACACCAGAAGAGTCATCGGTGACATGAGCTATATGGATCCAGTATATCTGCAGTCAGGCCTGCTAACTGAAAAGAGTGATGTGTATAGCTTCGGAGTGGTGTTGTTGGAGCTTATTAGTAGGAAGAAGACCACACATTCTGACAATAATAACTTAGTAAAGAGCTTCCTCGAAGTTCACAACAACGAGAACAGAATAACCGAGTTGTTTGACAATGAAATTGCGGCAGCAGAAGACTTGGAGCTTCTTCAAAATCTGGCAGGGATAGCAGTCGAGTGTCTCAACCTTGACGTGGACCAAAGACCAGCAATGACAGATATAGCACACCGGCTTCTAATACTGAACAAGTCCCGTAGACCGTAAGTTCTTGGACTCTGAGTGAACGCATAAGTTTGTGATAATGTCTTTTTTATTTTGCTATTTTGAGCAAATATTATTGTTACATATGGGAAGCGTGTCCATTAGTTCCAAGAAAATGTGTACTTGGTTGTAACTCACTCGTTGTGTAACCATGTATTCGTGTTAGCAATTGTACGTCTTCCATATACAAAGGAGCAATCATCGTCACATTAGCGTATAATTAGCAATTTCCCCATGTGCTTGCATGAACCAGCGTATATACTCCCTTCGTCCGAAAAAACTTGTCCCAAATGTGTCCCTTAAATGGATGTATCTAGCATTAACTTGGTGCTAGATACATTCATTTGAGAGACAAGTTTTTCCGAACGGAGGGAGTATCTTGTTGAAGCTAGTTCTGGCTGACTGTGACTGTAAAGATGCAGCTACAAATCAACATTTGTGCAGTTTAACAAAAATAAAAGAGGTAATAGCACCGGGAGTCCCACAACTTGTCCTAGATGTGACGATTTGGTCCCAAACTTGCAAAAGCCAACTATTGAGTCCCACAACTTGCACCCAATGTGCAAATTTAGTCCTAGCCAATCAGACGACGACAAGTGGAGCCTAGTCAGCAGAGCCGGTCAGCGCAGCACATTTTGCAATTACCACCCTGGCCTTAGCAGTAATCAACTCGTACTACACCGCACTTCTCATTTCTCCCTTGCGTTACCTTCCAAGCCCTCCACCGAGCCCCTCGGCGTCGCAGTCCTCGCCCAGGGCACGGCTGGCGGCGTGCACCTGCGAGGCGATGGCGTCGCGGAGGCAGCGGAACTTCCGCGAGAACTCGGGCGCTGGCGCGCCGCCCTTGGCCCCGCTGGCGTCTTCCTCCCCGCCGCCGCCGCCGGAAAGGCCTTGCGAATCCTCCTTCTTCTTGACCGACGCAGCGCTCTTCGCCTTGGCGTCCACGTCCTTGCTCACACTTACCACCTCGTCGAGCAGCTCCTGCGCCGCCCTAAGGTATTTGGAGTTCATCACCACCTGCCCCTGCGACGCCGTGGTCGTCGCCCCAAGGTGGTGCCTCCCTTCGTCGCCGGCGATGGAGGCCACCGTGACCGGCGGCGTCTCACGGGACGACAGGCTGAGCACGGCAGCCAGCCCCACACTCCCATCGCACACCCCACCCCACTGGCGCGGTGCGTTGCCTCGCTGCACGGCCGGTGGGTGACTGGTGGGCGTGCCGGACTGGCAGGGAGACCGGCCGTGCTCCTCCACCACACCTGCCATTGCCATGCTCCCTGTCCCGCTGTGCCGTGCGCTCCCCGTTCCTCCCCAAAAGTTATTTCCCTTCAAAAAAATAAGGGGCCTTGCTTGTAGGGTTGCCTTAACCAAGTACTCTACTAACCCATCGCCAAAATCCAACTACTACGGCTGCAACCAACTAAAGAACCAGCTAAATTGTCTTCTAGATTATCGGCTCTACTTTGTACAGTTTGCTCGTCGGAATGAGATGTTTGCCGGCCGCCGGCGGTCGCCGGAGGACGTCCGACCGCAGGTGCGAGAGCTCCTTCCTGAGCTTGTGCGAGAAGAGCCTGCACGCGTCCATGCTCAGGTCCACTGCCGCCGCCAGCGCCACGAACGCCGCCGCGTCTTCCGCACACCCGACGTGCGCCACCCCGACCTCCACCGTGGGCTTGCTGCACCGCCCCTCGCCCTCCACCACCGCCGACATCATGAACCCGCGGTAGTTCCCCAGAGGCCACTGGCTGAAGTCGTCGCTGCCTCGCGGGCTGCAGCCCGGGGTGCTCCCCCGGCTCAGGGGCTGCGCGGCTGTTAGGTCGAGCGCGAACTTGCCGCCCTTGGACGCGGCGATGGTGGAGTCCGCGATGGGGACGGCGTGGTCCACGCCGGGGACGAGGAGGTCGAAGCGGTAGCCGAGGCTGTCGGACGACCCCGCCCCGCCCCGCCGCGCTCGCGCCAGCACTCGAGGCGGCCCCATGGCTCCCACGCGCCGTCGCCGGCGGGCCGGAGGATGAGCCACGCACCCGGGTTGGAGCGGGTTGATTACTGCTAAGGCCAGGGGATAATTGTAAAATGTGCTGCGCTGATCGGCTCTGCTGACTAGGCTCCACTTGTCGTCGTCTGATTGGCTAGGACTAAATTTGCACATTGGGTGCAAGTTGTGGGACTCAATAGTTGGCTTTTGCAAGTTTGGGACCAAATCGTCACATCTAGGACAAGTTGTGGGACTCCCTGTGCTATTACCTCAAAATAAAAAGACCACTAGTCGCATGGAGCCGGAATCTTGGACCAAGTACGTCCTCATGCATGTTTGTCAGCATGGAAATCGCTGGAGGTTAGGTTACACGAGATCGGAAGGTCGGCACAGCACATCAGTGGGTGCGAAGAGAACACAAGGTGGTCAGATTTTGGCCGGAAAAGTCTTCGGTACGGTATGTCACGGGTGGAAGTGGAACGATAGGGCTGCGGACTCAGCATGTGGACGTAGCAGTGTCGTAGTACCTCCCGAGAGCCGGGTGAGCGTCGAGTCCAAAGTTCACACCTCACACACGCACCAAAACAAACTACTTCGCCGCCCAGAAAGAGCCTACAGGCCATTCACTCGTTGCGGTCTCCGCTCGACCGCGCACGCTTCCACAAACACAAACTCCGCACTGGCACGCTAACTACCTCCGTCGGTATCGTAGCCAGATGAACCTGACGGTCACCAAGATCAATGAATTGAGCGCCATTCTTTACCATGGTGTTAGTGCATTTCTAACCGATCCTCTATAACTGGTTAGAGGAGTAAAAATTCGATTTTATTTCTTTCATTATTACCAAGCCGATACCCAATCCGTCAAGGGAGTAAAAGTTATACTCAGTCGCGGCGGATTTTCCTATATTTACTCCACCATTCGGCGACCGAGTAAAAGTCGCGCCTCTCCTTCACTGCCTCTCCGCGCCGCATCTACGCCAGCGCCGCCCCTCCCACCCCCGCCGGCACCGGCCCGTCGTTGTGGATGCTTTGTAGGCTCCGCCACTATCCTCGACCACTTGGATTTATGCCTCCTCTTCCCGTCGCCGGCACATAACCGATGGATCTGCGGTTGCTGCCGTTGCCGCCGGGTTTGGCGTTTCTGGCCGCAGGCGACTGCGCCTTGCCATGGATTGGTCGGGAATCGGACCGCACAGCCCCAGCAATGCCTCTGCGCGGCATGCAGGTATCGGCCCCTCTTCTAGACACTCGAATCTCTCCTGTCAGCGGTTCGTCGGTGAAGACATGCCTGGTCGTCGCCCGGGCTAAGTGTTGGCTCGTCGGCTCGCAGTTACCGGTCATACAGTGCGACGACTGCCCGCGGTAGGTGGTGCACCGAGTTTCTACCACGCCGCAACATTCCGGATGAGTGTTGTTCAAGCGCAAAAGTAATGGGGTGTGTGCTTCTTTTGACTCGGTTGTTCACCGGATTCGGCGCAATTACGGTAGCTCATTGTTTGTTGAAGTTTGTGTGTAGGATGGATGCAAGTTTTGGTACTGGGAAAAAGAATACATTGTTCTATTGATAGCACTCTATTGATAGCACGAAAATTGATAGATGTGTGTGTACTCATTGCTAGAATAGAGGCTAGAGATGGGATTAGATGTGAAGCGACATCTACTTCTTTAGAATCGAAGAAGAAAAAAGTGTGCAAGCTCGAGAAGCTGCGGATCAACAATGAAGACATAGAGAAGATATTAGTCCAACTAGTGGGAGCAGTTACGGAAATTGGATATCTTTTAAAATGTCTGATTGTGGTTCTTGTTTTCTTTGGTCTTCTCTCGTAGCAAAGAATTGATGAATTATGTACTCCAATGTATCAAAATGTCGCTGAATAAAAACAAAGCGAAGAAATGTGTTTCGGTGGCCGAAAATGAAATGCAAATGATCTTTTTACTCCGTCATATATAGGGGATCGGTTAGGTTCTGCCAAAAATTAGTGGATTAAATTTACTTCACTAAGGGTTTACTCCACCGGATACTTCACTATTTATTTGGGATCGGTTAGAAATGTCCTTGTACCTGCAGCCACCAGTCTTCAAGCTTCATTGGAGTCATCGGGTGAATCTGTGGAGCCGCCAAGGGAGAAGCATGGCGAACCGAATGCAGCAGTCCTGATGTTGCACTTGACGGTGCGCGAGGCGACCAGCCTCCACTACCTATCTCTAAGTGCCAGCCAAAAAAATACCTTGATGTCCAAGAGTGCCCAAGAATGCCAAAGCTCCGCCGCGCAGGGAGGGAAGACCCGGCCTAGGAACATGGCCTAGTACGTAGAACTCGCTCTGTATTTCCCATCTAACGGAAGCCTCCAACTCCATGAGACATCGTCTGGCAAGGCAGTCAGCTGAACCTCCTCCTCGAAACAAGCTTTCGCCCCCGCTTTATATATATAACCAGCTGAACCTGCCTGGCCCAAAGCTGTAGAAACTAAGTGATCAGCGAAATGGAGGGCGCATCGCCAATGTCACGAACCCAAAGGTCGTCGTTCAGTGCCTCTACCACACAGAGGTGGCGTGGTGTGTTCTTGTTCACAAATTTCAGAAGATCGGGGACAAGTTGCTTCATTCCTAGTCCGTTCAGCCACCTATCGAACCAAAAAAGCATATCTCTGTCGTCAGCCAGAGAGCACCAAAGACCCGCTTTAAAAATCTCCTCCCCCTCGGATGGAATGGCGAAATCGTGTCCACCCACGTTTTGTCAGAGGCCATGCGCTCAAACCAGCGCCATCAAATGAAGAGTGTGCACCCCAGGCCACCGAACTCCTTGGGTGCACATACCTTGTTCCATGCCACAAGCAACTGCGTCCATTGGCCTCATATTGCCTACGCCAGAAGAACAATAGTCGCAACTTGTCCTGACACTTGATTACCTAGGGAGGGAGGTCAAGTGAGAGCATGTAGTAAACCGCCGTGGCTGTGAGAATGGAGTTGACCAAAATCAGCATGCCGCCATGCTTAAGCAGTGTAGCCTTCCACGTCGGATATGACTGGCGACACGGTCAATCAAGGGATGAAGCTCGACGTGCGAGAGAACTGCGAAAACAGGGGTAGTCCGAGATATTTGATTGGAAACGACTACAACGCTGAAGAGGGCTTGTGAGCCAAAAGCTCTCCTCTCCCGCGACCGCGCCGCCCCCGCGGCCGGCCGGCCGCGCCCAGCCTTCTCCCCCGCGCGCCTCTCCCTCTCCCCTCCTCTCTGCCGCCGTCGTTGGCGCCCGCTGCGGGCCTGGCCCGGGCGATGCTGGTGGCGGCGGCCCCCTGGCTTTTCCCCTCTCGGGTGTCCGCCGGCGCGGGACGGGGCGACCCCGGGCGGTGCTTCTAGGCGGCGGCGGTCCAGCGCGGCGGCAGGGGCTCCTGGCGCGAGCGGGGGCGGGCTTCTGAACGGCGGCGTCGCCGTTGGCGGCGGGGCGACGCGGCGGCGCGGTCTGGCGGCGCCCGCTCGGCCCAGATCTGGGCCCTTCGGGCCCCATCTGGGCCTGGGCGGGCCGATGGCGGGGCGGGTCTGCTTCGTGGCTTCCGGGAGGCGGGGGAGAGGCGATGAGCGGCAGGGTGCTGGGGACGCCATCGCCGGCTTGCTGCAGCGTGGCGGCGGGGCTTAGCGGGCCCGTTTCGGGCCTGATCGGGCAAGGGGTGGCCTAGCATGCCCTACTGCCGCGTCCGGACGGCTACCGCGATGGTGCCGGAGGCTCTGGCCTCCCACACGACGGCGGTGGAGGTGGTTCCCTCCCGTTCGGCTTCGGTGTTGCTTCTCCCTCCGCGGGGCGCTTCTCTCCGGTCCTCTTGGCCTTGTGTTCGTGTTCGCAGTGAGGTGGCGTGGGTGACGGCGCAACCGCGTTGGCGCATGGTGGTGGGCGGCGGTCTGGCTGGTCGGCTCCGGTCCGTTGGGCGGTGGGGATTGGAGTTGGGAGAAATCCTTGCCGGTCTTCAGCTCCAATGCGATGACACCTGCGGGTGCCACCATTCCTTCCTAGAGGGTGTCGGTGATATCCATCCCCCACCTCCCTCCGCGTGTCGGGGAAACCCTAGGACATGTTCGGGCAACAGCGTCGTCGGCGTCGCTTTCCTTCTTGGAGGTGCTGTTTTATACGCGGTGGTCCGGAGCCTCGGGTTGTAGTGGTTTGTCTCTGGTGGGCGTAGCGGTGGCGGGGCATCCGCGCTCTGTCAAGCTGCCGTTGTTGGCATTTGCTTCTTCTTTTTTTGTCTTTTGGGCTTGTTGTGCTGTTCGCCTCAGCGATCCTGTATCGGTGTTGGTTGCTTTGGAATACAAAGCGGGGGAAACCCTTTTTCGGTAACGACTACAACGAGCACACCAGGCTAGCCATAAGTTGGTAGGGTAACGAGGGAACACGAGGGACGGTCTGGTGCCTGTGACAAGGTTGTCTGAATTGGTCTTGGCGGGTGGTCGAATACGTTGTCTGGTGGTCTCGGTGGGTTGTTGACGTTGTACTTTGTCGATTTAGGAAATAAGTAGGGGCGTCCTGAGAGACGTAGCCGATGTCGATGAACCTCGTTAACAAATTTCTGGCGTGATGCAATTAGTTAACCCTCATTTTGTTGTGGAGATGTTTGCAATGTAATTCATTGAGGTTTGGTTGTAGGAAACATGAATATTTGGGTTAATAATATAAAATTTAAAATTAAAAATACATATGATTTGTTGTATAATTGTAAAATATGTACTCCGTATTAAATATAAATAACATAATAGAATGGAAATTCTTGTCCATGCTTGCGTGTTGACGTGTGCATCTTTCCATGTGTATGTTGAGATGACAAATGTTGGGAGAAAAAGATATTAATATAGGTAGCTATTTAGATATAGAAGATTTGTTATCTATGCACATTCGTTGATCTATTAGAAAGCTAACTTTATACTAGAATCATTTAAACACAAATAAACACAAAATAAATGATAAGACATGAAAGAGCCCATCTCTGCTTGATCTGTTGACTGGCTGGGTTTCTTCGTCTAATCGGTGGCCAATTTGCTTCTTGAGCTCAGTTGCCCGGGGGAAATATCTGTGCATCGGAGCTTGAGATGCTACCGGTGCACCGAATTCACATTGTACTTTTAAAATGTTTAAAAATTTCGAAAAACAAATTAGCACACTCGCAACAATATCAATGTAAGTTGTCACAAAATCTCAAGTCAAAATTGAAAACATAACTTGAAAAACAAAAATGACAAATTCAACAGTAAATAGTACGTAACATAATTTTGGCTTTAGATTTGACCCATTATCACACTGATGTCAAATTTATTATTTTTATATCTCAAAAAATATTTCAGATTTTTATACAATTTTTTCTGACATCATAACGTACTAGATTTTTTTCAGATTTTTTTAAAACATTTTATGGCATCCGGTGCACCGGTAGCATCACAAGTGCGGGTGCACCGAATACATTCCCCATTTGCCCGCCTCTTCGGCGCTCGAAGCGTCGGATCGCATTACGGGCCTGTCCGGGCTACCTGCTCCTCGTTGTTGTTTCTCTATCGTCCTTATGGATTGAAACTTGAAAGTGACAGGTGCCTGTACTTGAATTATTGCGTCATATTGTCGGCAGAATATACACACGCTACATCTCATGAGTGGATGAGCCATCCCAGCTGCACGATCGCTACTACTTCATCCACCGGTTCAAGCTTTTTCTTTACTATTTTGGTTTTCTATTTTCCTTGATTTTTAGGTTGGCTTTATTTTTAACATAAAAATAAAAGGTTTTTTACAGTTCATGAATTTTTCGAAATGATTATGAATTTTATAAAACTATCTTGTATATTAAAAATATTCATTAATTTTACAAAAATTCCCAACTAAAAATATTTGTGAATTTTAAAGATGTTCACTATTTTTAAAAATCCTAGAAAATTTAGATAATGTTTACATTAAAAATGTTTCAAAATTTAAAAAATGTTTGTTAATCTAATATATATTCCAAAATTTTGTTAAAAAGTAGAATGGTGAAAGTAGTCAAAACATTTAGGTTTTTTTACAGGAAACAAATTAAAAATAAACCTTAGAAGGAAAAACTGATGAAAAGAACAAAATAATGCAGATCATAAAATCTGGACCATAATGTAGGAAAACGCTAAAAAGAATCTCTATAGAGCAACCACTAAAAACTGCTCGTCCTCACCTCTCTTTGTTGGAGCATGGCCCATGTTGTCGTCCTTGTACGATTGAGCGAAAGTGACCTTTGCGAGGGTGCAATTTTTATGATTTGTTAGGTACATTCCGAGTTATTCCTATGCTCGAATTGCGTGTGCAACCCATGGTCCAGGGACTTGACATCGATTTTACAATAAAAAACATTTCACAACAATTCCTCAAATTTCACTCATGTTTTTGTATGGAAAGTCGCCGCAGAAGATTTTCTCACTATCCTTTCTTCGCTTCAACTGACTCTCCAAATCTCACTGCTCTAACCTGCAATAAAATTGTAGATGCAAGTCCCCACTTGCAATATAAGCTTCTAGATGACTGTTTTTTTCTTGAAGTTAAACTTTATTTACTGGCCCACAGTGCCCATCTTGTGTCCTCACCTTGCGTAGAAAGAGGTCCTAAAAGGGTGCAGTTCCCTTAATGAGGCTTACCAAAAGGACTCATACAAGACAAGTACAACTAAAGGAATTTTCTTTCGAGAAACAAGTACAAATAAATGTCAATTATATCATTTTGACTCTTACTCGGCAAATGGTGTATAACCTACTTGATGAGCAATGTGTTCGGCAAGAATTGCTGCATAATAAATATCTGAAATCCAAAATGTTACCCCAAGTAGATGTTAAGCCTATCACCTCACCATATTGGAGGGGCTTGATGAAGGTCAAGTCTTCCATTCTTTAGAAAGGTTGCTTTAAGATTGATGACACCCAATTGACGAGTTTTTGGGAAGATGTCTGGTTGGGTGACACTTCATTAGCTCTACAATACCCGACCATGTATAATACTATGTTTAGAAAAGAGGATTCGGTGGCTTCTTTTCTTGGGGATAGCCCTTTGAGTATCCAATTTCGCAGGGCATTACTGGGTTACAAATGTACTAAGTGTGTCCACTCGGTTTCTAGGTTGATGTCAATTAATCTAACTCAGGTACCAAATTCATTCCAGTAAAGGTTAGCCACTAAGCGTGTCTTCCGTGTGAAGTCTATATATATGCAGATCTTATGGATTCTGGAACTCTTTTTCATAGAAAACATATTTGGAAAACTAAGGTTCCTTTCAAGATGAAAGTTTTCGTGTGAGTTTTGCAGAGGAAGGTAGTTCTTATCAAAGATAACATTGATAAGACTAACTGACATGGCAGCAAAAAATGTTGTTGTTATGATTAGGAGGAGATAGTTAATCATTTATTTATGTCATGTCCGTTTACTACCTTGATCTGGCGCACAAGTCATGTTACATACAGTATAGCACCACCAACCCGTATTTTAAATTTGTTTGGAAACTGGTTAGGTGGTATTTATCATAAGCTGAAGGGCTAAATACATGTGGGAGTTTGTGTCATTTCTCTGGGCAATGTGAAATTTCTGGAATGATTATGTTTTTAACAGATCGTCTTCTCTTAATTTATTGCAGATTATTCGCACAACTACAGCCTCAATCCATATGTGGTCATCACTACAGTGTATGGATGCGCGGGCACTTATGACCTCTGGGTGTAGTCAGCTAAAAACGGTTGTAATGGGCTTATTCAATTAGTTTGGTTGGTGAGCCACTCGTAGACTATGTGGATGAGGTATGTAATTTGAGGTTCAACCGCTTGTGGTAATTTTTTTCGTTTATTTGTTTTACTGCTAGGTACTCGGTGGCTTGAACTTATTTCATGTTTAATAATATGGTTGCGTACATCATGTGACATAGAGGTTGGGCACTCCTCTTTTCCGATTTTTTTTATATTTTAACCCTTATCTCCCTTAACATGGAATTTCCTAGGGTTGCCACTGGGACATGGTGTATGTTTTTATGAGAAGCCCTTTGTATAAAAATTTATATCTTATGTAAAGTAAACTTTGTATCTTCTCTCAACAAAAAAATTGTATCTTCTCTAAAACCCGCCCTTGTATCTCTTTTTTTTGCCATAAAAGGCTCTTGTATCTCTGAATCTAGAAGGGTTCTTACCCATCATTTTTTTTTTCTTCCAATTTATCTCTAACTGCTATGCCCTGGTTGTTGGAAATATGCCCTAGAGGCAATAATAAAAGCATTATTATTATATTTCCTTGTTCATGATAATTGTCTTTATTCATGCTATAATTGTGTTATCCGGAAATCGTAATACATGTGTGAATAACAGACACCAACATGTCCCTAATAAGCCTCTAGTTGACTAGCTCGTTGATCAACAGATAGTCATGATTTCCTGACTATGGACACTGGATGTCATTGATAACGAGATCACATCATTGGGAGAATGATGTGATGGACAAGACCCAATCCTAAACATAGCACAAGATCGTATAGTTCGTTTGCTAGAGTTTTCCAATGTCAAAGTATCTTTTCCTTAGACCATGAGATCGTGTAACTCCCGGATACCGTAGGAGTGCTTTGGGTATGCCAAACGTCACAACGTAACTGGGTGACTATAAAGGTAGACTACGAGTATCTCCGAAAGTGTCTGTTGGGTGACATGGATCAAGACTGGGATTTGTCACTCCGTATGACGGAGAGGTATCACTGGGCCCACTCGGTAATGCATCATCATAATGAGCTCAGAGTGACCAAGTGTCAGGTCACGGGATCATGCATTACGGTACGAGTAAAGTGACTTGCCGGTAACGAGATTGAACGAGGTATTGGGATACCGACGATCGAATCTCGGGCAAGTAACATATCGATAGACAAAGGGAATAGCGTACGGGATTGATTAAATCCTCGACATCGTGGTTCATCCGATGAGATCATCGTGGAGCATGTGGGAGCCAACATGGGTATCCAGATCCCGCTGTTGGTTATTGACCCGAGAGTCGTCTCGGTCATGTCTGCTTGTCTCCCGAACCCGTAGGGTCTACACACTTAAGGTTCGGTGACGCTAGGGTTATGAAGATATGTATATGCAGAAACCCGAATGTTGTTCGGAGTCCCGGATGAGATCCCGGACGTCACGAGGAGTTCCGGAATGGTCCGGAGGTAAAGAATTATATATAGGAAGTGCTATTTCGAGCATCGGGACAAGTTTCGGGGTTATCGGTATTGTACCGGGACCACCGGAAGGGTCCCGGGGGTCCACCGGGTGGGGCCACCTGTCCCGAGGGGGCACATGGGCTGTAGGGGGTGCGCCTTGTTGGAAATATGCCCTAGAGACAATAATAAAAGTATTATTATATTTCCTTGTTCATGATAATTGTCACTCCGTGTAAACGGAGAGGTATCTCTGGGCCCACTCGGTAGGACATCATCATATGCGCAATGTGACCAAGGAGTTGATCACGGGATGATGTGTTACGGAACGAGTAAAGTGACTTGCCGGTAACGAGATTGAACAAGGTATTGGATACCGACGATCGAATCTCGGGCAAGTAACATACCGATAGACAAAGGGAATTGAATACGGGATTGATTAAGTCCTTGACATCATGGTTCATCCGATGAGATCATCGTGGAACATGTGGGAGCCATCATGGGTATCCAGATCCCATTGTTGGTTATTGACCGGAGAACGTCTCGGTCATGTCTACATGTCTCCCGAACCCGTAGGGTCTACACACTTAAGGTTCGATGACGCTAGGGTTATAAAGGAAGTTTGTATGTGGTTACCGAATGTTGTTCGGAGTCCCGGATGAGATCCCGGACGTCACGAGGAGTTCCGGAATGGTCCGGAGGTAAAGATTTATATATGGGAAGTCCTATTTTGGCCACCGGAAAATGTTCGGGATTTTTCGGTATTGTACCGGGAAGGTTCTAGAAGGTTCCGGAGTGGGGCCCACCTGCATGGGGGGACCCACATGGACGTGGGTAGTGGGGGCAAGGCCCCACACCCCTGGTCAAGGCGCACCAAGATCCCCCCTTAGAAGGAATAAGATCATATCCCGAAGGGATAAGATCAAGATCCCTAAAAAGGGGGGATAACAATCGGTGGGGAAGGAAATAATGAGATTTCTTTCCTCCCACCTTGGCCAACGCCCCAATGTACTTGGAGGGCAAGAAACCAGCCCCTCCACCCCTATATATAGTGGGGAGGCGCATGGGAGATATAGACGAAGTTCTGGCGCAGCCCTCCCCCTCTCACAAGTACTCCTCCTCTCCCGCGGTGCTTGGCGAAGCCCTGCAGGATTGCCACGCTCCTCCACCACCACCACGCCGTTGTGCTGCTGCTGGATGGAGTCTTCCTCAACCTCTCCCTCTCTCCTTGCTGGATCAAGGCTTGGGAGACGTCACCGGGCTGTATGTGTGTTGAACGCGGAGGTGCCGTGCGTTCGGCACTTGATCATCGGTGATTTGAATCACGACGAGTACGACTCCATCAACCCCGTTCACTTGAACGCTTCCGCTTAGCGATCTACAAGGGTATGTAGATGCACTCTCTTTCTACTCGTTGCTGGTCTCTCCATAGATAGATCTTGGTGACAGGTAGGAAAATTTTGAATTTCTGCTACGTTCCCCAACAGTGGCATCATGAGCTAGGTCTATTGCGTAGATTCTTTGCACGAGTAGAACACAAAGTAGTTGTGGGCGTTGATGTTGTTCAATATGCTTACCGTTACTAGTCCAATCTTGTTTCGACGGTATTGTGGGATGAAGCGGCCCGGACCGACCTTACACGTACTCTTACGTGAGACAGGTTCCACCGATTGACATGCACTTGGTGCATAAGGTGGCTAGCGGGTGCCAGTCTCTCCCACTTTAGTCGGAACGGATTCGATGAAAAGGGTCCTTATGAAGGGTAAATAGCAATTGGCATATCACATTGTGGTCTTGCGTAGGTAAGAAACGTTCTTGCTAGAAACCCATAGCAGCCACGTAAAACATGCAAACAACAATTAGAGGACGTCTAACTTGTTTTTGCAGGGTATGCTTTGTGATGTGATATGGCCAACAAGAATGTGGTGAATAATATGTGATGTATGAGATTGATCATGTTCTTGTAATAGGATTCACGACTTGCATGTCGATGAGTATGACAACCGGCAGGAGCCATAGGAGTTGTCTTTATTTATTGTATGACCTGCTTGTCATTGAACAACGCCATGTAATTACTTTACTTTATTGCTAACCGGTAGCCATAGTAGTAGAAGTAATAGTTGGCGAGACAACTTCATGAAGACACGATGATGGAGATCATGATGATGGAGATCATGGTGTCATGCCGGTGACGATGATGATCACGGAGCCCCGAAGATGGAGATCAAAAGGAGCAAAATGATATTGGCAATATCATGTCACTATTTGATTGCATGTGATGTTTATCATGTTTATGCATCTTGTTTACTTAGGACGACGGTAGTAAATAAGATGATCCCTTACAAAATTTCAAGAAGTGTTCTCCCCTAACTGTGCACCGTTGCTACAGTTCGTCGCTTCTAAGCACCACGTGATGATCGGGTGTGATGGATTCTTACGTTCACATACAACGGGTGTAAGACAGTTTTACACAGCGAAAACACTTAGGGTTAACTTGACGAGCCTAGCATGTGCAGACATGGCCTCGGAACACGGAGACCGAAAGGTCGAGCATGAGTCGTATAGCAGATACGATCAACATGAAGATGTTCACCGATGATGACTAGTCCGTCTCACGTGATGATCGGACACGGCCTAGTTGACTCGGATCATGTAATCACTTAGATGACCAGAGGGATGTCTATCTGAGTGGGAGTTCATAAGATGAACTTAATTATCTTGAACATAGTCAAAAGACCTTTTGCAAATTATGTCGTAGCTCGCGCTTTAGTTCTACTGTTTTAGACATGTTCCTAGAGAAAATATAGTTGAAAGTTGACAGTAGCGATTATGAGGACAGTAGAAAGCTTATGTCCTTAATGCACCGCTCAGTGTGCTGAACCCCAAACCTCGTCTGTGGATGTTGTGAACATCGGACATACACATTTTGATAACTACGTGATAGTTCAGTTAAACGGTTTAGAGTTGAGGCACCAAAGACGTTTTCGAAATGTCGCGGAACATATGAGATGTTTTGAGGGCTGAAATTGGGATTTCAGGCTCGTGCCCACGTCAAGAGGTATAAGACCTCCGACGATTTTCTTAGCCTGCAAACTAACGGAGAAAAGCTCAATCGTTGAGCTTGTGCTCAGATTGTCTGAGTGCAACAATCACTTGAATCGAGTGGGAGTTGATCTTCCATATGAGATAGTGATGTTTCTCCAAAGTCATTGCCACCAAGTTGCTAGAGCTTTGTGATGAACTATAACATATCAGGGATAGATATGATGATCCTTGAGGTAGTCACGATGTTTGACACCGCGAAAGTAGAAATCAAGAAGGAGCATCAATTGTTGATGGTTGGTGAAACCACTAGTTTCAAGAAGGGCAAGGGCTAGAAGGGATACTTCATGAAACGGCAAATCAGCTGCTGCTCTAGTGAAGAAACCCAAGGTTGAACCCAAACCCGAGACTAAGTGCTTCAGTAATAAGGGGAACAACCACTGGAGCAGAATTACCCTAGATACTTGGTAGATGAGAAGGCTGGCAAGGTCGATAGAAGTATATTGGATATACATTGTGTTGATGTGTACTTTACTAGTACTCCTAGTAGCACCAGGGTATTAGATACCGGTTCGGTTGCTAAGTGTTAGTAACTCGAAATAAAAGCTACGGAATAAACGGAGACTAGCTAAAGGTGAGCTGACGATATGTGTTGGAAATGTTTCCAATGTTGATATGATCAAGCATCGCACGCTCCCTCTACCATCGAGATTGGTGTTAAAACCTGAATAATTGTTATTTGGTGTTTGCGTAGAGCATAGACATGATTGGATTATGACTATTGCAATACGGTTATTCATTTAAGGAGAATAATAGTTACTCTATTTATGTGAATAATACCTTTAGTGGTCTTGCACCTAAAAATGGTTTATTGAATCTCGATCGTGGTGATACACATTTTCATGCCAAAAGATAGTAATGATAGTACCACTTACTGGTGGCACTGCCATGTAAGTCATATTGGTTTAAAACGCATGAAGAAGCTCCATGTTGATGGATCTTTGGACTCACTCGTTTTTGAAAAGTTTGAGACATGCGAACCATGTCTATTGGTGTATACGCATGAAGAAACTCCATGCAGATGGATCGTTTGGACTCACTTGATTTTGAATCACTTGAGATACGCAAATCATACCACATGGGCAAGATGACTGAAAAGCCTCGTTTTCAGTAAGATGGAACAAGATAGCAACTTGTTGGAAGTAACACATTTTGATGTGTGCAGTCCAATGAGTGCTGAGGCATGCAGTGAATATCGTTATGTTCTTACTTCACAGATGATTCGAGTAGATGTTGAGAATATTTACTTGATGAAACACAAGTCTGAATTATTGAATGGTTCAAGTAATTTCAGAGTGAAGTAGAAGATCATTGTGACAGGAGGATAAAATGTCTATGATATGATCATAGAGATGAATATCTGAGTTACAAGTTTTGGCACACAATTAAGACATTGTGGAAATTGTTTCACAATTAATACCGCCTGGAACACCATAGTGTGATGGTGTGTCCGAACATCATAACTGCACCCTATTGGATATGATGCATACCATGATGTCTCTTATCGAGTTACCACTATCGTTCATGGGTTAGGCATTAGAGACAACCACATTCACTTTAAATAGGGCACCACGTAATTCCGTTGAGATGACACTGTATGAATTATTTGACACATGCGAACCATGCCTTATGGGTAAAATGACCAAGACTCCATTCTCAGGAACAATGGAGCGAGCAACCGACTTATTGGAAATCATACATACTGATGTGTGCAGTCCAATGAGTGTTGAGGCTCGCGGTGGCTATCGTTATGTTCTCACCCTCACTGATGATTTAAGTAGGTATGGGTATATCTACTTAATGAAACACAAGTCTGAAACCTTTGAAAAGTTCAAGGAATTTCAGAGTGAGGTTGAAAATCAACGTGACAGGAAAATCAAGTTTCTACGATCAGATCGTGGAGGAGAATACTTGAGTCACGAGTTTGGCACGCACTTAAGAAAATGTGGAATAGTTTCACAATTCACGCCGCCTGGAACACCTCAGCGTAATGGTGTGTCCGAACGTCGTAATCGCACTCTATTAGATATGGTGCGATCTATGATGTCTCTTACCGATTTACCGCTTTCTTTTTGGGGCTATGCTTTAGAGACTGCCGCATTCACTTTAAATAGGGCTCCGTCGAAATCCGTTGAGACGACACCGTATGAATTATGGTTTGGGAAGAAACCTAAGCTGTCGTTTCTAAAAGTTTGGGGATGCGATGCTTATGTCAAGAAACTTCAACCTGAAAAGCTCGAACCCAAGTCGGAAAAATGCGTCTTCATAGGATACCCAAAAGAAACTATTGGGTACACCTTCTACCTCAGATCCGAAGGCAAGATCTTTATTGCCAAGAATGGGTCCTTTCTGGAGAAAGAGTTTCTCTCGAAAGAAGTAAGTGGGAGGAAAGTAGAGCTTGATGAAGTATTACCTCTTGAACCGGAAAATGGCGCAACTCAAGAAAATGTTCCTGAGGTGCCTGCACCGACTAGAGAGGAAGTTAATGATCAAGATACTTCTGATCAAGCCCCTACTGAAATTCGAAGGTCCACAAGGACACGTTTCGCACCAAAGTGGTACGGCAACCCTGTCTTGGAAATCATGCTGTTAGACAACGGTGAACCTTCGAACTATGAAGAAGCGATGGCGGGCCCGGATTCCGACAAATGGCTAGAAGCCATGAAACCCGAGATAGGATCCATGTATGAAAACAAAGTATGGACTTTGACTGACTTGCCCGTTGAGCGGCGAGCCATAGAAAATAAATGGATCTTTAAGAGGAAGACAGACGTGGATGGTAATGTGACCATCTATAAAGCTCGGCTTGTCGCTAAAGGTTATCGACAAGTTCAAGGGGTTGACTACGATGAGACTTTCTCACCGGTAGCGAAGCTAAAGTCCGTCCGAATCATGTTAGCAATTGCCGCATTCTATAATTACGAAATATGGCAAATGGACGTCAAAACGGCATTCCTTAATGGTTTCCTTAAGGAAGAATTGTATATGATACAGCCGGAAGGTTTTGTCGATCCTGAGAATGCTGACAAAGTGTGCAAGCTCCAACGCTCGATTTATGGGCTGGTGCAAGCATCTCGGAGTTGGAACATTCGCTTTGATGAGATGATCAAAGCGTTTGGGTTTACACAGACTTATGGAGAAGCCTGCGTTTACAAGAAAGTGAGTGGGAGCTCTGTAGCATTTCTCATATTATATGTAGATGACATACTGTTGATGGGAAATGATATAGAACTCTTGGACAGCATCAAGGCCTACTTGAATAAAAGTTTTTCAATGAAGGACCTTGGAGAAGCTGCTTATATATTAGGCATCAAAATCTATAGAGATAGATCGAGACGCCTCATAGGTCTTTCACAAAGCACATACCTTGATAAGATATTGAAGAAGTTCAATATGGATCAATCCAAGAAGGGGTTCTTGCCTGTGTTACAAGGTATGAACTTGAGCTCAGCTCAATGTCCGACCACGGCAGAAGATATAGAAGAGATGAGCGTCATCCCCTATGCCTCAGCCATAGGTTCTATTATGTATGCCATGCTGTGTACCAGACCTGATGTTAACCTTGCCGTCAGTTTGGTAGGAACGTACCAAAGTAATCCCGGCAAGGAACACTGGACAGCGGTCAAGAATATCCTGAAGTACCTGAAAAGGACTAAGGAAATGTTTCTCGTTTATGGAGGTGACGAAGAGCTCGTCGTAAAGGGTTACGTCGATGCTAGCTTCGACACAGATCTGGATGACTCTAAGTCACAAACCGGATACGTGTATATTTTGAATGGTGGGGCAGTAAGCTGGTGCAGTTGCAAGCAAAGCCGTCGTGGCGGGATCTACATGTGAAGCGGAGTACATGGCAGCCTCGGAGGCAGCACATGAAGCAATATGGGTGAAGGAGTTCATCACCGACCTAGGAGTCATACCCAATGCGTCGGGGCCGATCAAGCTCTTCTGTGACAACACTGGAGCTATTGCGCTTGCCAAGGAGCCCAGGTTTCACAAGAAGACAAGGCACATCAAGCGCCGCTTCAACTCCATTCGTGAAAATGTTCAAGATGGAGACATAGAGATTTGTAAAGTACATACGGACCTGAATGTAGCAGATCCGTTGACTAAACCTCTCCCTAGAGCAAAACATGATCAACACCAGAATTCCATGGGTGTTCGATTCATCACAATGTAACTAGATTATTGACTCTAGTGCAAGTGGGAGACTGTTGGAAATATGCCCTAGAGGCAATAATAAAAGCATTATTATTATATTTCCTTGTTCATGATAATTGTCTTTATTCATGCTATAATTGTGTTATCCGGAAATCGTAATACATGTGTGAATAACAGACACCAACATGTCCCTAGTAAGCCTCTAGTTGACTAGCTCGTTGATCAACAGATAGTCATGATTTCCTGACTATGGACACTGGATGTCATTGATAACGAGATCACATCATTGGGAGAATGATGTGATGGACAAGACCCAATCCTAAACATAGCACAAGATCGTATAGTTCGTTTGCTAGAGTTTTCCAATGTCAAAGTATCTTTTCCTTAGACCATGAGATCGTGTAACTCCCGGATACCGTAGGAGTGCTTTGGGTATGCCAAACGTCAGAACGTAACTGGGTGACTATAAAGGTAGACTACGGGTATCTCCGAAAGTGTCTGTTGGGTGACATGGATCAAGACTGGGATTTGTCACTCCGTATGACGGAGAGGTATCACTGGGCCCACTCGGTAATGCATCATCATAATGAGCTCAGAGTGACCAAGTGTCTGGTCACGGGATCATGCATTACGGTACGAGTAAAGTGACTTGCCGGTAACGAGATTGAACGAGGTATTGGGATACCGACGATCGAATATCGGGCAAGTAACATATCGATAGACAAAGGGAATAGCGTACGGGATTGATTAAATCCTCGACATCGTGGTTCATCCGATGAGATCATCGTGGAGCATGTGGGAGCCAACATGGGTATCCAGATCCCGCTGATGGTTATTGACCGGAGAGTCGTCTCGGTCATGTCTGCTTGTCTCCCGAACCCGTAGGGTCTACACACTTAAGGTTCGGTGACGCTAGGGTTATGAAGATATGTATATGCAGAAACCCGAATGTTGTTCGGAGTCCCGGATGAGATCCCGGACGTCACGAGGAGTTCCGGAATGGTCCGGAGGTAAAGAATTATATATAGGAAGTGCTATTTCGGGCATCAGGACAAGTTTCGGGGTTATCGGTATTGTACCGGGACCACCGGAAGGGTCCCGGGGGTCCACCGGGTGAGGCCACCTGTCCCGGGGGGCCACATGGGCTGTAGGGGGTGCGCCTTGGCCTAGATGGGCCAAGGGCACCAGCCCCTATAGGCCCATGCGCCTAGGGTTTCCACCATGGAAGAGTCCATGTGGTGGAAGGCACCCTAGGTGCCTTGGGGGGGAGGGAAACCTCCCCTTGGCCGCCGCCCCCCCTAGTAGATGCCATCTACTAGGGCCGGCGCCCCCCCTGGCACCCCTATATATAGTGGGGGGAGAGGAGGGATTTCATACCAGCCCCTGGCGCCTCCATCTCCCCCCCGTTACGTCTCTCCCTCGTAGTCTCGGCGAAGCCCTGCTGCTGTGACGCCCTGCATCCACCACCACGCCGTCGTGCTGCTGGATCTTCATCAACCTCTCCTTCCCCCTTGCTGGATCAAGAAGGAGGAGAGGTCTCCCGTCCCGTACGTGTGTTGAACGCGGAGGTGCCGTCCGTTCGGCGCTGGTCATCGGTGATTTGGATCACGTCGAGTACGACTACATCATCACCGTTCTTTTGAACGCTTCCGTGCGCGATCTACAAAGGTATGTAGATGCATCTAATCACTCGTTGCTAGATGAACTCCTAGATGATCTTGGTGAAACGAGTAGGAAAATTTTTGTTTTCTGCAACGTTCCCCAACACTGGTGTTGGTCTTTCGCGCATGCAGTGGCCGGTCGGCACCGCTACGTTTCGCGGATTGGTGGTGGTGATCCGGGTGTGATCGGTCGGATGGTGATAACTGCAAATTGTACTGCACACTTCCTACGACTCTACAATGGTAGTGGTCATCGAAAGGTTTTGGAAAGGGGTCATCTATCCTAGTCCAGTGGTTGACTTCAATGATGTGATACAAATTATGGACGACGGCTTGACGCAAAGGGATGGTTGTGTGGTGAAGACGGTCGCATCACATGTAGCAGCTGGGATCGCAGAAAAGTGATGGGGACAACACATGAGTGACTATGATGGTGGTGCTACTCGAGCACCCGGTCTTGAGCTCCAGGACAAAATCCTAGGTCAGACTCAAGTGGTTATACCTAGCAATGACGATGTTTTTCACGCCATTACCTTGTTAAAGGCATTGCTCAGATATATTCGGACCGATTCTTCAAGGTGGAAATATAGAGTTTGGCCTTGTGGTCGGATCCAGTGATGGCGGCACTGGAGTGTCGCTCCCTTTCCGAAGGCGTTACTTTTGAAGAACATTGTCGTCCATGTGATGTAATTAGGTGGTCGGTGCGGATATGGTCACTGGTGTCCATGTGATGTAATTAGCTGGTTGGTGTGGATATGGTCACTGGTGTAGTTTGCCGATCGCAAATCGGATTGCTTCGAGGATTTTTTTTTTTGCATTTTTCCTCGCATATGCATAACTTTAGTCATATATGACTTTGCTAGTTACCAGCATGTTTTCGTGTGTGTGTGTTTGAGTTGGTGTTTGGTTGTGTGCATCATAACTGCTCATTGTGTTATATATCTTCTTGGTAATCTATTTTGAGCCAATAAAATAAAACATTTATGAAAAAAATCCCCAATGAAACTTGGAAAAGTTAACGGGCAGGGTTGCATTTTTTGCCCTCTGAATCCTGATGTTGTTAATTGAAACATGTGTAGCAAGCATTATGCTGAAAATGAAATGACATGAAGGTTTTTTCGGAAAGGAAGGATAAACCTCATACCGTAGAGCGACTGTTCTACGGTTTTGGCTCTAAAAAAAAGGATAAACTCACTCTTTGAAGGGTTTCCTTTCCTCACTTGCTAACTGCTCTGCAAAACTAAATTGGAACTGCTCTGCCCATTTCTATGCAAAAAAAAGGCCTCTGCCAGTTTGTATATTCTTCAAAAGTTATACCCCTTCCTGAGAGTGCTCTCGGTGGTCTTTGCTAGCAGTCTTCCCGATTGCCCGATTTCACTGAAACAGAGCACTCCTCCACTCCACGCTCACTCTGTGCGTTTGGTTTATTCGGTTTGCATGATTCGGTTTATACGGTTTTCCGGTTTGTACGGTATTAATACTTCGGTTTATACGGTATTGATATTAAAATACGGTTCGGTTTCGGTATATACCAAATTATTTCGGTATGGTTTCGGTATATACCATAATAACCAAAGTTGACGCGAATTTGAAAATAATATACTATATTTTACAAACTTATAAATTCAAACACATACTTTTTAAATACAAATAGTATATAACTTTATATAAGTATATATGCATGCCCCAATTCATGCCTTGAAAGGTTATGGACGACGTGGTTAGCATTTTTGCAAGAGAAAAATTACTACGTTACAAGAAAAAATGGGTGTTCTTTGCAGGAAATTTTACTCTTATACAAGAAAAATGACTACTTGTATCGTTGTTTGCCTCAGGAAATATATATTTTTATTTCGGTTTATTCGGTTAACCATTCGGTTTTTTGGTATATACCATAAAAACCGAAATTCAAAACGGTATGAAAAGTTCATACCATATCGAAACCAGAAACCATAAAAATCGTGAATTCGGTTCGGTTCGGTTTATTTTCGGTATGGTTTTTCGGTTCGGTTTTAAAATGCACAGAGTGACTCCACGCCCCCCACCCAAACTGCAGGCTATCAATAATGGGTTTTGTCTGCTTTTCTTTCAGAGATGTGCAACTGAACTTGTTCAGTCATCAAGCAACATGGCACATCTTCTCGAATGTAGTGATCTTGGGTGACACATAGCATAGGTGAAACGTTGATACATATACAGTAGTATAATTTATTCTACAGCAGCTGGACACATAGCATAGGTGAAACGTTGCATTTGGTAGTACTTCACATACACAAATGTCTGAACCTGAACTCATACTACAGGTTTGGGATGCTCCTCAGCTTCTTCAGCTTGCAAGTTGCAACTCTGACTTCTAGCTTTTCTAGTAACCAGACCAAGTGAATTTATCAGATTCAGACGATCGGTAGACACAACTATTCGTCCCACTGCACAGATGTAAAACTCCGTAGCATTGCAAAATCATGAACAGACAGGCGACAGAGAGAGAATTTACTGCAAGTCAGAGAGATTTCTGATTATTATTTTCAAAGCAGAACAGAACATATACTAGATCGACACCATTACTTAAACATCGGACACTAATTCTAATACGAAGGACTAGTAATCGCCTAAGCCTTCTTGGGGGACTTGGCGGCCTTGTTGGGCGACTTGGGCTCCTTCTCGGCCGTCTTCTTGGGGAGCAGCACGGGGTTGATGTTGGGCAGCACGCCGCCGTGCGCGATGGTGACGCCGGCGAGCAGCTTGCCGAGCTCCTGGTCGTTCCGGATGGCGAGCAGCAGGTGGCGCGGGATGATGCGGGACTTCTTGTTGTCCTTGGCGGCGTTCCCGGCGAGCTCTAGAAGCTCGGCGGCGAGGTACTCGAGGACGGAGGCGAGGTAGACGGGGGCGCCCATGCCGACGCGCTGCGCGTAGCGGCCCTTCTTGAGGAAGCGGACGATGCGGCCGACGGGGAACTGCAGCCCGGCCTTGACGGACCGCGCCACCGCCTTCTTCCTGGGGCCGCCGCCAAGCTTGCGCCCCACCACGTACTTCTTCACCTTGGAGACGGCGCCGGTGGCTGAGGCGTCCATGGCGGCTACAGGGGCTTGAGATTTGGCGCGATGGGGGATTTGAGAAGGCGGGAGTGTGCTGGTGCGGAGAGATTTTGGCGATGGGGGCAGACTATTTAAACGGCGCGGGAAGGGGATGGTGTGGGCCCGCCGATCCGCGACCACAGACAATGGACGGTCGATGGGTGGCGAATGGACGGCAACGATACGAAAATTACACCGTGCCTTCCTATCATTCAGTCCATATTTCTGTCGACGGAAGAAATAAATGGAAGGACCTCAGAAATTGGATTGGCTCTCAACATCTTCTTTTTTAATGCAAAATGGAAACCCATAAAAGCCAGGGGAACATTATTTGGAGACAATGTTTTTCACTAGGAATCTTTTCTCATGAAAAAAAATTGGGTCAAGGAATGAAATCACAAAGTTATAAATTGGTTATGTAAACTCAAATCCATGTGACATGCCAGGTATTATTAGAAATTTACTCTTTTGTTTTGTATGGGCGTAATATTATTATAAATTTCCTCTCTTGAATTTTGTTGTAAAAACTGTGTGAAACAGTAAGAGCTAGTTTGTAGATTTCCGAGTTTATGTTTCTTGCGGGATTACATAAGCCTTTTGTATCTCAAATAGCTTTAAAATAACGGGTAACAGGAACACGCCTGTTGCAATGAACATGCTGGAAATTCATTACGATGGTAACACGAAAATATTGTGACGTTACGGCAAGTGTCTTCCACAACCGCGAACCCTTCAAATGTCATCCGTACTTTAGGCTTGAATTTCTCATAACATTATGGTGTACATGATGAACAGTAAAGGAAAATAAAAAGGCGGAATAAGCACCTTCGTGCACAATAAACTATGTATACGGAAATATCATCATGGTTAGTGTAAGCCCGTCAAACAAGAAAGAGTCGGAATGCTTGATTTGCTTTTGAGTGTAGTAAATTCTCCCTCATTCATCTATCTTTGTGATCCATTGTCTTACCCGAAAATCCAAATACATAAGATAAGGCATCGTTACCAAAAGCTTGTTTTGGATTGGAACCCTGAGCTGCCCGGCCAAACAATTGGAATGGCCCTGGTTGGGTTGGGTATGTGTTTGAATGGACACTAAAATTGCATGTCTTTCCCTCAAAATCACTATTATAACAAAGTACTTTTAACTACGACTCTAGTGACATAAATTTCATGTCATATAACCTTGTATATATGGAGTAATTAGTGGCCAAATTCATGTCTTAAGAGCATCTGCAGCCGCGATGGGCAAATCGAACCCCTCAAACGCCCGCGGATGCGACCGGGCACGCCTTATATTTTGTCTTCCACACTCGCCTCCCTCATATCCGAAACCACAAAACCATGCAATTCATGGAACGCTGCGTAAAACGCATGATCAAAGTGCAGTTCATCGGGTTAGCCGAACAAAAGGAACATGATTCATCGGACTTCAACGGCGGACAGTACAAATCCATACTACAAACTTATGAAACATAGCTAAAATATAAATAGAACAAGGAAGGGCGGAGGAAATCACCATTTCCTCGCCGGCCCCTTCCCCTTCCGGCCGTCGGCCCGGCTGTGCCCCTCCTCCATGTAGGCGTCGGCGTGGGGCTTCTTAGGAGGCGTTGTTGTGGAAGGCAGGAAGAAGGAGAAGCAATGCACCTTAGGCGCTGCAGATGTATTGCCCAATGTATATATAGTACAAATATTACAAAAGCCCTATAGGGTTGGGGCCGGACTGTCTTTGGGTCGGTTAGGAGGCAGATTAAACGGCTTAAGGAGCAGCTCCTGTATGCTAAAGAGAGGGCGTTGGTCACTGGACTAACGGCCGAAGTTAGAGATATTGAGAGCCAACTCAATGGAGTTTATGAAAGGGAAGAAATAATGCAAAAACAGCGATCTCATGTGGACTGGCTTAAAGCGGGGGACCGGAACACTCAATGTTTTCAGAACCGGGCCTCTCATCGCAAGCAGAAGAACACGGTTAAGGCGTTACTAAGGGAGAATGTAACAAGATGCACGGACGATGATGGCATGAGGGAGTTGGCGGCCTCCTTCTACAAGAAGTTATTTAGGTCCGAAGGTTTGGCCCAAGCAGAAAGATTGCTCATGCATTTTGCCCCTGTTATCTCTGAGGAGATGAATAACAAGCTAACAGCCCCTATTTCAGATGATGAAATTCAACGGGCTCTATTCCAGATGGGACCAACTAAGACACCAGGGCCGGATGGCCTGCCAGCTATGTTTTATCAGCGACACTGGTCACTGTTAAAAGTGGACGTGTGTGCGGTGGTTAGGGGGTTTCTTTCGGGGGAGGCTACTCCCGACTCTTTTAGTGACACAGTGATTGTGATGATCCCCAAAGTGAGTTCTCCGGAACTTCTTTCTCAATTTAGGCCAATCAGTTTGTGTAACATGTTGTATAAGATTACCACCAAGGTTCTCGCTAATAGACACAAGATGATTCTTCCGGTGTTGATCTCTGAAGAACAAAGTGCATTCGTTCCGGGGAGACTTATGACAGATAATGTGTTGGTGGCATATGAATGCACCCACGCGAATAGTAAGAGGAGGAGGAAAACACCACTCTGTGCGGTGAAATTGGACATGATGAAGGCGTATGATCGGGTGGAGTGGATTTTTTTGGAGCAAGTGCTTGCTAAGTTTGGGTTTGCGCCTATATGGATTCGCATGATTATGCGATGTGTCACTTCGGCTAGGTTTGTTGTCAAGCTAAATGGTGGTCTCTCAAGAGGATTCCTTCCGTCTAGGGGCTTGCGCCAAGGTGATCCGCTTTCTATCTTTTTTTGTTTTGTGTGGAAGGATTTTCGGTGTTGTTGAAAGTGGCCCAGCAAGATAGCAGCATCAAATGAGTGTCGTTTGGGAGCACTGGCCCCCATATTACACATCTTCTTTTTGCAGATGACAGTATTGTCTTCCTAGAGGGGAAGATAAGCAATTTTGAGGCGTTGCGGAATATCTTGCAAGTTTATGAAGAGGCCTCGGGATAGAGAGTTAATTTACAAAAAACCTCGATATTTTTTGGGAAAGGATGTGGTAATTGTTGGGGAACGTTGCAGAAAATAAAAAAATTCTACGATTCACCAAGATCAATCTATGGAGTCATCTAGCAACGAGAGAGAGGAGTGCATCTACATACCCTTGTAGATCGTGAGTGAAAGCGTTCAAGAGAACGGGGTTGATGGAGTCGTACTCGTCGTGATCCAAATCACCGAAGATCCTAGTGCCGAACGGACGGCACCTCCGCGTTCAACGCACGTACAGTTGGGGAAGACATCTCCTCCCTCTTGATCCAGCAAGGGGGAAACAGAGGTTAATGGAGATCCAGCAGCACGACGGCGTGGTGGTGGAAGTAGTGGGGAATCTCGGCAGGGCTTCGCCAAGCTCAACGAGAGGGAGAGGTGTTACGGGGGGAGAGGGAGGCGCCAGGGACTAGGGTGCGCAGCCCTCCCTCCCCCCTCCTTATATAGGGGCCCTTGGGGGGCGCCGGCCCCCTAGAGATCCAATCTCAAGGGGGGGCGGCCAAAGGGGGGACTTGCCCCCCAAGTCAGGTGGGGCGCCCCCCACCCCTAGGGTTTCCAACCCTAGGCGCAGGGGGAGGCCCAAGGGGGGGCGCACCAGCCCACCAGGGGCTGGTTCCCTTCTCACTTCAGCCCATGGGGCCCTCCGGGATATGTGGCTCCACCCGGTGGACCCCCGGGACCCTTCCGGTGGTCCCGGTACAATACCGGTGACCCCCGAAACTTTCCCGGTGGTCGAAACTGGACTTCCTATATACAATTCTTCACCTCCAGACCATTCCGGAACTCCTCGTGACGTCTGGGATCTCATCCGGGACTCTGAACAATTTAGGGTTACCGCATACTAATATCTCTACAATCCTTGCGTCACTGAACCTTAAGTGTGTAGACCCTACGGGTTCGGAATCACGCAGACATGACCGAGACAGTTCTCCGGCCAATAACCAACAGCGGGATCTGGATACACATGTTGGCTCCCACATGTTCCACGACGATCTCATAGAATGAACCACGATGTCGAGGATTCAAGTAATCTTGTATACAATTCCCTTTGTCAATCGGTACGTTACTTGCCCGAGATTCGATCGTCGGTATCCCAATACCTCGTTCAATCTCGTTACCGGCAAGTCACTTTACTCGTATCGTAATGCATGATCCCGTGACCAACCACTTGGTCACAATAAGCTCATTATGATGATGCATTACCGAGTGGGCCCAAAGATACCTCTCCGTCATACGGAGTGACAAATCCCAGTCTCGATCCATGTCAACCCAACAGATACTTTTGGGGATACCTGTAGTATACCTTTATAGTCACCCAGTTACGTTGTGACGTTTGGTACACCCAAAGCACTCCTACGGTATCCGGGAGTTACACGATCTCATGGTCTAAGGAAATGATACTTGACATTGGAAAAGCTCTAGCAAACGAACTACACGATCTTGTGCTATGCTTAGGATTGGGTCTTGTCCATCATATCATTCTCCTAATGATGTGATCCCGTTATCAATGACATCCAATGTCCATAGTCAGGAAACCATGACTATTTGTTGATCAACGAGCTAGTCAACTAGAGGCTCACTAGGGACATGTTGTGGTCTATGTATTCACACATGTATTACGATTTCCAGATAACACAATTGTAGCATGAATAATAGACAATTATCATGAACAAGGAAATATTATAATAATCATTTTAGTATTGCCTCCAGGGCATATTTCTAACAGTCTCCCACTTGCACTAGAGTCAATAATCTAGTTACATTGTGATGAATCGAACACCCATAGAGTTCTGGTGTTGATCATGTTTTGCTCGCGGAAGAGGTTTAGTCAACGGATCTGCGACATTCAGATCTGTATGCACTTTGCAAATATCTATGTCTCCATATTGAACATTTTCACGAATGGAGTTGAAGCAACGCTTGATGTGCTTGGTCTTCTTGTGAAACCTAGCTCCTTGGTAAGGGCAATAGCTCTAGTGTTGTCACAGAAGAGAGTGATCGGCCCCGACTCATTGGGTATGACTCCTAGGTCGGTGATGAACTCCTTCATCCATATTGCTTCATGCGCTGCCTTCGAGGCTGCCATGTACTCCGCTTCACATGTAGATCCCGCCACGACGCTTTGCTTGCAACTACACCAGCTTACTGCCCCACCATTCAAAATATACACGTATCTGGTTTGTAACTTCAGTCATCCAGATCTGTGTCGAAGCTAGCATCGACGTAACCCTTTACGAGGAGCTCTTCGTCACCTCTATAAACGAGAAACATATCCTTAGTCCTTTTCAGGTACTTCAGGATATTCTTGACCGCTGTCCAGTGTTTCATGTCAGGATTACTTTGGTACCTTCCTACAAAACTTACGGCAAGGTTTACATCAGGTATGGTACACAGCATGTCATACATAATAGACCCTATAGCCGAGGCATAGGGAATGACACTCATCTTTTCTCTATCTTCTGCCGTGGTCGGGCATTGAGCCGAGCTCAATTTCACACCTTGCAACACAGGCAAGAACCCCTTCTTGGACTGATCCATATTGAACTTCTTCAATATCTTATCAAGGTATGTGCTTTGTGAAAGACCTATGAGGCGTCTCAATCTATCCCTATAGATCTTGATGCCTAATATGTAAGCAGCTTCTCCAAGGTCCTTCATTGAAAAACACTTATTCAAGTAGGCCTCAATGCTGTCCAAAAGTTCTATATCATTTCCCATCAAAAGTATGTCATCTACATATAATATGAGAAATGCTACAGAGCTCCCACTCACTTTCTTGTAAACGCAGGCTTCTCCATAAGTCTGCATAAACCCAAACGCTTTGATCATCTCATCAAAGAGAATGTTCCAACTCTGAGATGCTTGCACCAGCCCATAAATGGATCGCTGGAGCTTGCATACCTTGTTAGCATTCTTAGGATCGACAAAACCTTCTGGCTGCATCATATACAGTTCTTCCTTAAGATAGCCGTTAAGGAATGCCGTTTTGACGTCCATTTACCATATCTCATAATCATAGTATGCGGCAATTGCTAACATGATTCAGACGGACTTCAGCTTCGCTATGGGAGAGAAGGTCTCATCGTAGTCAATCCCTTGAACTTGCCGATAACCCTTAGCGACAAGTCGAGCTTTATAGATGGTAACATTACCATCCGCGTCCATCTTCTTCTTAAAGATCCATTTGTTTTCTATCGCTCGCCCATCATCGGGCAAGTCTGTCAAAGTCCACACTTTGTTTTCATACATGGATCCTATCTCGGATTGCATGGCTTCAAGCTATTTGTTGGAATCTGGGCCCACCATCGCTTCTTCATAGTTCGAAGGTTCACCGTTGTCTAACAACATGATTTCTAGGACAGGGTTGCCATACCATTCTGGTGTGGAACGTGTCCTTGTGGACCTACAAAGTTCAGTGGCAACTTGATCCGAAGTACCTTGATCGTCATCATTAACTTCCTCTCCAGTCGGTGCAGGCACCACAGGAACATCTTCCTGAGCTGCGCTACTTTCCGGTTCAAGAGGTAGTACTTCATCAAGTTCCACTTTCCTCCCACTTACTTCTTTCGAGAGAAACTCTTTCTCTAGAAAGGACCCGTTCTTGGCAACAAAGATCTTGCCTTCGGATCTAAGGTAGAAGGTATACCCAATGGTTTCCTTAGGGTATCCTATGAAGACACATTTTTCTGACTTGGGTTTGAGCTTTTCAGGTTGAAGTTTCTTGACATAAGCATCACATCCCCAAACTTTTAGAAACGACAGCTTAGGTTTCTTCCAAAACCATAATTCATACGGTGTCCTCTCAACGGATTTAGATGGTGCCCTATTTAAAGTGAATGTAGCTGTCTCTAGAGCGTACCCCAAAATGATAGCGATAAATTGGTGAGTGACATCACGGATCGCACCATATCCAATAGAGTGCGATTACGATGTTCGGACACACTGTTACGCTGAGGTGTTCCAGGCGGCGTGAGTTGTGAAACAATTCCACATTTCCTTAAGCACGTACCAAATTTGTGACTTAAATATTCTCCTCCACGATCTGATCATAAGAACTTTATTTTCCGGTCACGTTGATTCTCTACCTCATTCTGAAATTCCTTGAACTTTTCAAAGGTCTCAGACTTATGTTTCATCAAGTAGACATACCCATATCTACTTAAGTCATCAGTGAGAGTGAGAACATAACGATAGCCACCGTGAGCCTCAACGCTCATTGGACCGCACACATCAGTATGTATAATCTCCAATAAGTTGGTTGCTTGCTCCATTGTTCCGTAGAATGGAGTCTTGATCATTTTACCCATGAGGCATGGTTCGCACGTGTCAAATGATTCGAAATCAAGAGACTCCAAAAGTCCATCTGCATGGAGCTTCTTCATGCGTTTGACACCAATGTGACCAAGGCGGCAGTGCCACAGATATGTGGGACTATCATTATCAATCTTACATCTTTTGGTATTCACACTATGAATATGTGTAACATCACGTTCGAGATTCATTAAGAATAAACCATTGACCAACGGGGCATGACCATAAAACATATCTCTCATATAAATAGAACAACCATTATTCTCGGATTTAAATGAGTAGCCATCTCGTATTAAACGAGATCCAGATACAATGTTCATGCTCAAAGCTGGCACTAAATAACAATTATTGAGGTTTAAAACTAATCCCGTAGGTAAATTGAGAGAGAGGAGTGCATCTATATTTCCTTGTTCATGATAATTGTCTATTGTTCATGCTATAATTGTGTTATCCGGAAATCGTAATACATGTGTGAATACATAGACCACAACATGTCCCTAGTGAGACTCTAATTGACTAGCTCGTTGATCAACAGATAGTCATGGTTTCCTGACTATGGACATTGGATGTCATTGATAACGCGATCACATCATTAGGAGAATGATGTGATGGACAAGACCCAATCCTAAGCATAGCACAAGATCGTGTAGTTTGTTTGCTAGAGCTTTTCTAACGTCAAGTATCATTTCCTTAGACCATGAGATTGTGTAACTCCCGGATACCGTAGGAGTGCTTTGGGTGTGCCAAACATCACAACGTAACTGGGTGACTATAAAGGTGCACTACAGGTATCTCCGAAAGTGTCTGTTGGGTTGGCATGAATCGAGACTGGGATTTGTCACTCTGTATGACGGAGAGGTATCTCTGGGCCCACTCGGTAATGCATCATCATAATGAGCTCAAGGTGACCAAGTGGTTGGTCACGGGATCATGCATTACGGAACGAGTAAAGTGACTTGCCAGTAACGAGATTGAACGAGGTATTGGGATACCGACGATCGAATCTCGGGCAAGTAAAGTACCGATTGACAAAGGGAATTGTATACGGGATTACTTGAATCCTCGATATCGTGGTTCATCCGATGAGATCATCATGGAACACGTGGGAGCCAACATGGGTATCCAGATCCTTCTATTGGTTATTGGCCGGAGAGCTGTCTCGGTCATGTCTGCGTGATTCCCGAACCCGTAGGGTCTACACACTTAAGGTTCGGTGACGCTAGGGTTATTAGGAAGACTTGTATGTGATTACCGAATGTTGTTCGGAGTCCCGGATGAGATCCCGGACATCACGAGGAGTTCCGGAATGGTCCGGAGGCGAAGATTTATATATGGGAAGTTGTAGTACGGTCACCGAAAAAGTTCGAGGGCATGCCGGTATTGTACTGGGGGCCACCGGAAGGGTTCCGGGGGTCCACCGGGAGGGGCCACCTCTCCCGGAGGGCCTCATGGGCCGTAGAGGGAAGGGAACCAGCCCTTATAGAGCTGGGCGCACCCCCCCTTGGGCCCATGCGCCTAGGGTTGGGGGGACCCTAAAGCCCCCCCCCCCTTGCTTGGGGGGCAAGTTCCCCCCCTTGCCCCCCCCTCTAGATCTCATCTAGAGGGGATCGGCCCCCTTCCTCCTCCCCCTATAAATAGAGGGGCGAGGGGAGGGTGGCACACACACCTCCAAGGCGCAACCCCTCCCCTCCCCAACACCTCTCCTCCTTCGCAGAAGCTTGGCGAAGCCCTGCCGGAGTACTGCCTCTCCATCACCACCACGCCGTCGTGCTGCTGCTGGAGATCTCTTCCTCAAACTCTCCCTCCTCCTTGCTGGATCAAGGCGCGGGAGACGTCTCCGCTCCATACGTGTGTTGAACGCGGAGGTGTCGTCCATTCGGCGCTAGGATCTTCGGTGATTTGGATCACGACGAGTACGACTCCATCAACCCCGTTCTCTTGAACGCTTCCGCTCGTGATCTACAAGGGTATGTAGATGCACTCCTATCTCTCTCGTTGCTAGATGACTCCATAGATTGATCTTGGTGATGCGTAGAAAAAATTTATTTTCTGCAACGATCCCCAACAGAAAGTACATAGCTACATCCAGGAGTGGGGGCTAGTTCACTCCAAGGAGATGACGATCAAGGAGCCAAGGTGACCGGAAAGGTGGTTTCTACCGGAGCTGGGATGGACCAAGGCAAATGCGGATGGAGCGACGGCCAGAACGGAAGACAGGGGGTGGAGGAGTGGTTCTCAGGGATCACCATGGTGCGTTTAGGGGAGGAGCTGCGCTCTGCTTCCCAGGTGTCGGCCACCCACCGTTTGCCGAGCTCCTGGCAGCGAAGAGTGCGGTGCAAATGGCGATTACTATGGATGTGCAACGGCTTCACATTGAGCTGGATTGTCAGGAGGTGGTGGCGATGCTGCAAGGTGAAGGCAGAAACCTCTCGGCGTTCGGCCCGGTTGTGGAGGAGACCAAGGAGCTCCTGAGAACTAGGCAGGAGTACAAAATCTCTTGGGTTCGGCGTACGGCTAATGGTGCGGCACATGGTCTGGCTAGAGAGGGGGTGTGCAATGATAGTACAATTTATTTTGATTTTCCTCCGGACTACATTATTCATATTGTAGTGGACGAGATCCCAGACTTTGCTTAATTTGAATAAAGTTGCAAGTTCCCCTAAAAAAATCACAAGGCGCGGAGCGGGGCGGGGCGACGTGCATAAGATCGTGGAGATTATGCATGCAGGACGTGCACACGAGCGAGACGGGGGAGAGTTGACTGCCTCTTTAGGTTCTCTGTTCGGTGTTCGTCCGGTTGAGTCAGGTGCTCCAACATCGCTTTCGAGAGCAGCGTTCTCTCCCGCCAGAGCCTCGCCGGTGATGTTCGCCCGGTGGGGCTACGAGGTGCAGCTTTGGGAGCTCCAGCCACAACACGTGCCGTTAGACGCGCCGGATCCGTACCTCTGTTAGATGCATGTCAGGTTCAGCAAGAAAATATCTTCAGGTCATATACTGTAACAACATAAACTATGTGGAGTACAAGCAACCGCCAAGCTCAGCTCCTTCCTATGGATCTTGAGTCGGGTCGAGGAGGGAGGAGGGGCAAGGAGGGGGAAGCTGGGCTGGGCGGAGGAGCGGTCAATCCATGGACCCCGGCGTTACGTCGGTCGAATGAGAGGACCGGCAAGAAGAAGAAGACATGGGTGATGCACGCTACGGGCACCGTGAACCCCATTGCTACGGCCGGCGAGCTCTCGCGTTGCCGACAACTGGAAGAGGAAGTGCAGCACCTCCCCCACAGCGTTGCCACCGATGATGCCGCCGAGAAGCGCCACCCGGTGGCTGGTGCAGCCTCGTGGTGAGGCGGAACAATGACAACATGTCCGATTCCGACATGCTGACACCGCAGCAAGGTCGTCTGCAACATGGCGACCAGAGCCGGCGTCCACTGCATACCCCGCCACGGTGCTCCGGGTCTTCTCGTCCCACGTTGGCGCCGGGGCCTTAGCGTCATGGGAGAGGACGAACCCGGCCCCGGACACCAGCCGCGTCCATGCCGGAAGCAACTCAAGTCAGCCGTGGTAGGACGAACCTGGCCCCAGCCACCAGCCGCGTCGTGCCCCCGACAGTGCTGATATCGAGGATGCCCCCGACGTTCTTGTGATCTTGTCGAGCGGGCTGGCGTTCGCCATCCGTGCCGAATGTATCTTATGATCAGAGTCTGTGACACCGGCGACGTGCGGGCACGCCGTAGACGTCCCCGAGATGATGTTGTACTCGACCCTCCGTGTGTCCATGTCGGTATCCGATCGTGGCTTCACTTGGACCAGGTCGCGAGGATGCCACGTCCGGTGTGCTCGTCGGCGGGAGCAACCATCACACAGGGAATGTGTTCGCCGGACGCATGGAAGTCGATGACGAAGCACGCCGGTGGACGAGTCGTCGCTCTCGTCCTTGGCCACCTCCAGGCCGACTGCCCTGGTCGTCATGGCGTCGGCTATGAGGCCAACTCCAGCACGCAACCCCAAATGGACGTTCATTTTGCCTGGATTCTATTCGTTTGGGTAGGGCAATGGGGTCGTGTCTGGGCCTGTCCTGTGATGCGGTGGTTGTGCGCCCAACGCGCGGATACATCCTTTGGTCCCATCTTGTCTGTCTCCTTTTTCAAACGCCAACATTCAAAATAATGCCCTAATTTAGGCCAGCGGCCCTAGTTCACGCCGGCAACAGAGCTAACGGCCTACACGTCCTTGCAGGCAACACAGCCAGCGGATGGCAACAGAGCCAGCCTACAAAATGAATAATTTTGTCGCCAGCAACACAGCCAGTGGCCGGCAACACAGCCAGCCCCCAAAATGAATATGTTTCTCGCCGGCACACAGCCAGCGGCCCAGCAACCGGTACCCATGCCAGCCTCCAAAAAGAACGGCCATGGCCGATGAGACGACCTAGTTCAGGCCGTCGGCATCGAACATCTCCTTCTGCCCGGCCTCGAACCAGCTCCTCGTCTTCTTGCTCATCTTGGTCAAGTCCACGCTCATGATCGCAAGGGCCACCTCCTTTGCTTTGGTTGCGGCATTTGTGGCCTCGATGTCGAGCTGCCTCTGCCTGGCCGTGACATTGGCGGCCTCGATGTCGAGCTGCCTTTGTCGGGACGCCTCCTCCATGTCGATTTTCCTCTTCTTGGCCGCCTCCTCCATCTCAAGCTTCTTCCTTTGAAGCTCTAGGTATTGCTTCATTTGCTGGTCCTTGCTTTGTCGTTTTTTCTCGTCCCTCGCGTCCTTTTGAGACATCATGTCATGCAAAGTCCCATGCAAGGCCATGGATGACGCATCCCATATGTCGTCCACATTGGAGTTGGTCTTGCCCCTCAGGCTCTTCAAAGCCTCACTATCTCCACCTCCAGCCAACGTGGCCGTATTTTTGCCTCTCTTCCTTTGAAGTTCACGATATTGATCCTTGAACTTAGGGCAATTGTTGATGATCGTCCAATAATGCGTAAGAGTGAATGGCTTGTCATTGTGCTGGGCCTTGAATGCTGAAATGCCTACACCACACGATCAACAACAATTGAACATGCAAACATATAGAAGGCCAAAGTCTCATGGCTGTATCAACGAAAGAACTAGGATGAGGAGAGCATACCGTGTGCCCAATGTTGAGACCACTCATGGGTCGTGCTTCAACGCTCTTAAGTGCGGCACAATACTTGTTGCATTCTTGCTGAATGAACAACCACCTCTTTTGAATCGAGGTGATGCCACGGTCGCTCGTAATTTGGTAGGGCTCAAACAACTTTCTTTCATGGAATGTTTTATGGACTCTCGTTCAAAAAACAAGGCCCTTTTGTTGCGCACCATGTAAGGGCATATTTATCCCTTAGTAGTTTTGGTGATTGATGACAATGGTTTGGCGGACTAATCGTGTACATCGAGCTTTTCAGATAGATCATGTCGGAGCACAAGACGATTTGGTGCCCCTCGAAGACTTTTGAGACGGCGTTTCTCTATGTTTCTTTTCGGTGGATTTGAGTCGTAGGAGAGTCGTACTATTAAGAGGGGGTCCGTGTTGGAAAGGTTTGGTGGAATATCACGTACACATGTTCCGTTTGCACCCTCTTTCCGTTAGCTCTTTGTAGCTTCCTCCGTATCACCATATCTCGGCAGAGTGAAGGCTTCCTAAGTGTTGCTGTTCAAAGGCTGGCGGTAGTACTGCTCCCCAAAAAGGTACTACCGCAGGCCCTTGCAGTAGTACCGGGCCCTGGCGCGGTAGTACCATAGGTGCCCACGGAAGTACCGCTCCTCCTGAGCGGTAGTACCGTGAGCTCTGGCCAGGCGCTTCTGCGCAAGCGGTAGTAGGGGCGGATGTAATTTTTTACATCCACGCCCTACGCGGTAGTACCGTGCTGCGGCACGGTATTACCGTGATGCCGGGCCAGACACAGCGGCATGAAGCGGAAGTAGGGGCGGATGTAATTTTTTTACATCCGCGCCCTCCACGGTAGTACCGCACCTGGTTTGCGGTAGTACCGTGTCGGACTTTTGCACATATATTTTCTCAGCGGAGGTAGTCATGGATGTATTTTTTTATATCCATGCCTACAGTGCCTGGACCATGCCTGCCTTGCGGAAGTACCGCATGGGTTCGCGGTATTACAGTGCCAGCGGTTCTATCGCCCCCTGTCGGTGATCTTCAGAACAGGTCCGGGCCATGCCGTGCCCATGGTAGTACCGCAAGTCTCCACGGTAGTACCGCAGGGCCGTGTGGTAGTATCGCTCCTGGTGTGCGGTAGTACCGCGGGTCGCGGGCTGAGTAGGTGGGTAACAGTTGGAATTGTCCCGTGACTATAAAAGGGGTGTCTTCTTCCTCTAGTTGACCACCTCTTCCACCTCCAAGCTCCATTGTTGCTCCAAGCTCCAGTTTTGCCCGATCTCTCTCCCTAGCCAATCAAACTTGTTGATTCTCAATGGATTGGTTGAGAAGGCCCCGATTTACACTTCCACCAAGAGAAATTTGATTCCCTCCACTAATCCCTCGCGGATCTTGTTACTCCTGGGTGTGTGAGCACCCCAGACGGTTGAGGTCACATCGGAGCCATAGTCCATTGTGGTGAAGCTTCGTGGTGTCGTTGGGAGCCTCCAATTCAGTTGTGGAGATTGCCCCAACCTTGTATGTAAAGGTTCAGTCGCCGCCTTCAAGGGCACCGATAGTGGAATCACGGCATCTCACATTGTGTGAGGGCGTGAGGAGAATACGGTGGCCCTATTGGCTTCTTGGGGAGCATTGTGCCTCCACACCGCTCTAACGGAGACATACTTCCCCTCAAAAGGAAGGAACTTCGGTAACACATCCTCGTATCCATCGGTTCCACTTTTGGTTATCTCTCACCTTTACTTGTGCAAGCTATATTGTATTATTTCCGTTGCTTTCTTGTGTACTTGTTGTTGTTGCATCATATAGGTTGCTCACCTAGTTGCATATCTAGACAACCTACTTTGATGCAAAGTTTAATTTGGTAAAGAAAAGCTAAAAATTGTTAGTTCACTATTCACCCCCCCCTCTAGTCAACTATATCGATCCTTTCAATTGGTATCAGAGCCTCGTGTCTTTGTTAAGGACTTTACCGTCCGAAGAGTATGGTTGACACCATAGACGGTGGGGAGGAGCACCCCGGTGTGAATCCATCCTCGTCTACGACCGATGGGGGAACCTCGGTCTCACGTGAGGAATTCAATGTGGCTTTGGACACATTGAAAACCTCCATGACGGCCGAGGTCAAAGGCATGCTTAAATTTTTTTCTTGATGGTCTCAAATTATCCACCACGCCGTTGGAAGTGGTTGATCCCACTACCAAGGTGGTGGATGCCAACTCTGATAAGGGGGAAGCTTCTAGTGGAAGAGTTCCTTCATCTAGTGGTAGAAATGGAAATCGCATGTTTGCCCATGTGGAACCTCCTCTTACCTATGGAGGACCGATTCCCTCTACTCATTTAAATCATGTCGACCCTCCTCCTAAGATTGTGAAAAATGAAGATTTTGATGCTTGGGTCTATCGCTTTAAGCGTCATTTAAAACATGTTAACACTAATCTTTGGAGAATCATTGAAGGAGGTTTCTATCCGCATGACCCAAGCAACTTCACCCCAGGAGAAGCCGCGTATAATCAATTCAATGAGAATGCTCTCTTCATCCTTCAAGATGCAATTCCACCCGAAGACATTGCTCATCTCCGACCATTCACCGTGGCCAAAGAAGTATGTCACCATGTTGTTTCCCTCTACAAGGGAAGCGCTAGCATTCAACGCTCCAACTATGAAGTGGTGCAAGATGAAGCCGATGAGTTTGCAATGAATGAAGATGAAGAACCTCATGTGCTTTACCAGAGATTAACCACCCTTGTGGTCTCACTCCGAGATCATGGGAGTAAGGATACGGATGGCAATTGGATCAAGCGCAAGTTCCTCGAGGCCATGATGCCTTACCACAAGGCCATGTCTTCCGTCATTCGTCAAAGGCCGGACTTCCACACCTTGTCCTCAAATGCCGTGTTGGATGAGTTTGTGGCGATGACGATCTTGGACAAGACCGCCGACAATGTGGTGTTGTGTTCCCAAAGAGCAAAGAAGCCCAACCTTGCCTTGAAGGCCAAGGTTAGTGTGGAAGAAGAGGAAGAAGAAGAAGATTAGGAGATCAACCCCGAAGATACGAAATATGATTATCATGAGCACATGGCTCTTGCTTCAAGGCAATTTTGGAGCAAGAAGAACACAAGGCCCAACTTCAACAAGAACAACTCAAGTGGCTTCAAGGGCAAGCAACGTGTGAGAACATGTTACAATTGTGGTAATGTGAGCCACTTTGTTGTGGATTGCCCTTACGAGAAGCGGGAAGACAATGGTGGCAACCTCATCTGAAAAGACAAAGCCAAGTCCTTCCCCAACAAGAACAACTTCACCAAGAAGACTCCAACCAAAGGGTTGGTGGCACAATAAGAATACAATGAGGATGAGGATGATGAAGATAGTGAAGTCATGGCCATGGCCTCCGTTGCCATTGCCACCACTCCACGGGTGTCTCTCTTTGATTCACCCAATGAGAACATCACCTCCAAATGCCTCATGGCCAAAGCCACCAACAAGGTGTTTGCTTCCGGTGGGGGATCATGGTTGCTCAATAGTGGAGCTACAAATCATATGACCGGAAGCAAGGACTTGGTGGTGGACGTGCAAAAGATTCCATCTATGCCCACCAATGTCGAGTGGGGTGATGCCTCGTTCTTCGAGGTATTGGGTCTTGGCAAGGTTGTCATTTCTCATGATCTCACGATCGAGAAAGTCATGCTTGTTGAGTCCCTTGCATACAATTTACTTTCTGTTCGTCAACTTGCACTCATGAGTTTTGCCACTTTCTTTGATATTGATACCGTGGCCCTCTTGTGGAGCAAGACTCTTAAAGTAGCTTTTGTTGGGCATGTCGAGAACGGTCTTTATGTGATTAACTTTTCGAAGCGACCCACTAAGACCGCGACATGCCTAATGGCTAAAGTTGATATGGGATGGCTTTGGCATCGCCATCTAGCCCACGTCAATATGAGATCTTTGCAAAGTCTTCTCAAGGGGGACCATGTTCGTGGACTAACAAATGTTAGTTTTGCCAAAGATCGTGCTTGCAGTGCTTGTATCAAAGGAAATCTACATAAGAAGGCTCACCCTCCCACAACTATCATCTACTCGAAGAGACCCTTGGAGCTCCTTCACATGGATCTCTTTGGTCCTCCATCCTTTGATAGTCTTGGGGGTAGAAAGTATTGCTTGGTGATTGTGGATGATTATTCCAGATACACTTGGGTATATTTCTTCAAGAGGAAGAGTGAGACTCAACAAACCGTCATCGACTTTGCAAATGAAGCTCAACGTCAACATGATGCAAAGATCTTGACAATAAGGAGTGACAATGGCACCGAGTTCAAGAACTACACCTTGGATGAGTTTCTCAGTGATGAGGGGATCAAGCATCAATATCCTGCACCATACACCCCTCAACAAAATGGTGTCGCGGAGAGGAAGAATCGGACATTGATGGATGCGGCAAGGACCATGATGGCAGAGTTCAAGTCTCCTTACAACTTTTGGGCCGAAGCCATCAACACATCATGTCATGCGTCCAATCGACTCTATCTCTGCAAGTGCTTGAACAAAACTCCCTATGAAATTCTCACCGGTAACAAGCCCAACCTCAAGTACTTCCGGGTGTCCGGGTGTAAGTGATTCATTCTCAAGAAAGGTGTCGCTTTGTCTAAATTTGAGGCTAGAGCTCATGATGGCATATTTGTTTGTTATGCTACAAACTCTCATGCTTACCGTGTCCTCAACAAGTCCAACGGACTCATTGAGGAGACATGTAACGTAGAGTTTGACGAGAATAACGGCTCCCAAGTGGAGCAAAGTGGTACTTGTGATGTAGGTGATGAAATTACTCCCCAAGCCATAATAAGAATGGGTGTTGGTCATATCCTACCCATTGAGGAACCCATTGTGGCTGAAGGAGAAGGACAACGCTCCACTCAAGTGGAGCCATCACCAACCCAAGACCCACACGCTTCCGAAGAAAAAAGTGAAGGCCCTAAACCTCAGGAACAAGATCAAGGGCAAGATCAAGATCAACCTCACGATAGTGGTGAACCACCAAGTGATGCCCAAGGTCAAGTTCTCTCTTTTGAGCAAGTTCAAGATCAAGAGCAAGCTCAAGATGATGAACAAGCTCGAGACGGCGCTCAAGATGATCAAGTTACCCCTCCTCCTTTCACATCTGAGGAGGATTTAGAGCGTCGTGCCGCGAAGATCGCTTCCAAGCTCACTACCAAAGGTCTGGAAGCCTAAGAAAGGGGGTAAGCACTCGTAGACAATTAGCAAACTATTGTGAACATCACGCGTTTGTTTCTTGTGTCGAACCCCAAAAGGTTTATGAGGCGCTCGGGGACCCGGATTGGCTCAATGCCATGCATGAAGAACTCAACAACTTCGAGCACAACCAAGTATGGAAATTAGTGCCAAGGCCGACCGGGAATCATAATGCCATTGGAACCAAGTGGATATTCAAGAACAAGCAATATTCTCATGGGTTCATTGTTTGCAACAAGGCTCGTTTGGTGGCATAAGTCTACTCCCAAGTCGAGGGTATCGACTATGGTGAAACCTTTGCTCCCGTTGCTCGCCTTGAATCTATTCGTTTGTTGATTGCTTATGCTTCTCATCATAATTTCAAGTTGCAACAAATGGATGTGAAGAGTGCTTTTCTTAATGGTCCCATTAATGATTTGGTGTGTGTCAAACAACCCCCGGGGTTCGAGGATCCCTATTTCACCGATCATGTGTACCAACTCAACAAGGCTCTCTATGGCCTTAAAAAAGCCCCACGTGCGTGGTATGAGCATCTTACGGAGTTGTTACAAGATCATGGGTTCGAAATCGGGAAAATCGACCCCACTCTTTTTACTAAGAAGGTCAAAGGGGAGTTGTTTGTGTGCCAACTATATGTTGATGATATTATTTTTGGTTCCCCTAACAAAGCTTTCAATGAAGAATTTGCCGCTCTCATGACCTCAAAGTTCAACATGTCTATGATGGGAGAGTTGAAGTTCTTTCTCGGGTTTGAAATCAAGCAAAGGAGAGAAGGAACCTTCATCAACCAGGCCAAATACACTCAAGACATGCTCAAGAGATTCAAGCTAAGTGATGACAAGCCGACCTCCACTCCAATGCCCGTCAAATGCCAACTTGACATTGATCCCAATGGTAAAGCGGTGGATCAAAAGGTATATCGCTCCATGATTGGATCCTTGCTTTACCTTTGTGCATCTAGACTGGATATCATGTTGAGTATGGGAATTTGTGCATGGTTTCAAGCCGCACCTAAGGAAAGCCACGTTGTGGCGGTCAAGCGAATCTTTCGATATTTGGCTCATACCCCAAACTTTGGCTTATGGTACCCAAGAAGAGCCAACTTTGATCTTTTGGGCTTCACAGACTCAGATTGGGCGGAAGACAAAGTGGATAGGAAGTCCACCTCCGGAGGGTGCCAATTGCTTGGTTTCTCTTTAGTGAGTTGGTCTTATAAGAAGCAAAGTTGTGTATCTCTCTCGTCCACCGGAGCAGAGTATGTGGCTGCCAGTAGTTGTTGTTCTCAACTTCTATGGATGAGGCAAACGATTATGGTGTCACATGTGACGACCTGCCTCTTTGGTGTGACAGTGAAAGTGCCATCAAGATTTCTCTCAATCCGGTGCAACACTTCAAGATGAAGCATATTGAGATTCGGTATCACTTCATCCGGGATCACATTAGGCGAGGGGAGATCAAGCTCAAGTATGTCAACACTCATGATAACCTTGCAGATATTTTCACGAAGCCCTTGGATGAAGCAAGATTTCGCGAGTTAAGGCATGAGCTAAATATTATTGATTCGAGCAATGTGGTTTGAACCCTTACACACCCCACCATACTCATCATGCTACCTTGTCTAGGTGTAGGCATGGACATAGGGGGAGTGTTGTTCTCTCAATGAACTTTCCCTCCCCCCATTATGCATAAATTGATCAAACTCTTTCACATTAACCATTTTTTATGGTACTTGTGCTTCAAAGACGAGTCTTGGTCATGGGCCCAAGGATAATTCTTCGCGGTGCCATACCAAGTGACTCATACATAGGTGGCTTCGGCCACCGCCCTCTCTTCCTAAGAGTTGTGATTAGTGCCCGTGTGTGTGTCGTCGTTAGTGCTTGCCTCTTGGTTGTTTGGGGTATTGAAGGTTGTCTTGCAAATGTCGTTTCCCTCTCGTGTGAAACTTGCACTTTCTTGGGGTAACAGTACTACCATGGCGAGCCACGGTACTACCGCAGGGGTGGTTTGCTCTGTGCGTGCACAGGTGCTTCCCAGGTGCACGGTACTACCGCTTCCATCGCGGAAGTGATTTTTTACTGACGCTGCAAGAGCGGTACTACCGCCCAGCGAGCGGTACTTCCACCCGGGCGGTACTACCGCGATGACCCGCGGTACTACCGCGCCCACGCGAGTGGGTGGGGGTTAAGAGCGGGGCAGGGGGAGTTCTAACTCCCCCATACCCATTCATCTCTATTCCCCACCCCGTCTCTCTCTCTCTCTCTCTCTCCCTCCCTCCCTCCCTCCTACCCAAGAACGGCGCCGAAGGCCCTCACCGGATCTCCATCTCCGACCGCTCTCCTCGGATTCCAACCGGTGGGATCGTTCCCCACCTCGCCCCCTTGCCATGGACCAAGGTTCTTCCCCTAGTTCCTCGTTTTTTCTTCTATTCTTGTGCTTCTAGGTCTTGGGGAGATGCATGTGGTGTTCATGAGATTTTTGGCTAAATCTGTGCAAGTGGGATTTGTAGGAGAGTGGTAGTGTAGTATGCATGCTTTTTGGATTGTCAAAATAGTTCCGGTTGATCAACGGTAGTACCGATCTGGATTTGCGGATGTTCTAGATCCAGGTCCGCGGCTCCTGTCGCAAGTTTTGATCCGTGCGGTACTACCGCTCTTCCTAGAGCGGTACTGTCGGTGTCAAAACCGGCGGATCTAGGGTAGGGGGTCCCGAACTGTGCGTCTAAGGCTAATGGTAACATGAGACTGGGGACACGATGTTTACCCAGGTTCGGGCCCTCTCGATGGAGGTAATACCCTACTTCCTGCTTGATTGATCTTGATGATATGAGTATTACAAGAGTTGATCTACCACGAGATCATAGAGGCTAAACCCTAGAAGCTAGCCTATGGTATGATTGTTGTTGTTGTGTCCTACGGACTAAACCCTCCGGTTTATATAGACACCGGAGGGGGCTAGGGTTACACAGAGTCGGTTACAGAGAAGGATATCTACATCCGAATCGCCAAGCTTGCCTTCCATGCCAAGGAGAGTCCCATCCGAACACGGGACGAAGTCTTCAATCTTGTATTTTCATAGTCCAACAGTCCGGCCAAAGTACATAGTCCGGCTGTCCGGATACCCCCTTATCCAGGACTCCCTCAGTAGCCCCTGAACCAGGCTTCAATGACAATGAGTCCGGCGCGTAGATTGTCTTCGGCATTGCGAGGCGGGTTCCATCTCCGAATACTCTAAGATAAATTCTGAACACAAGGACCGTGTCCGGCTCTGCAAGATAAACTTCACATACCACCGTAGAGAGAACACTAACCCACGAATCTAATCTGCTAACAGATCTTCATAGCATGACAGCATGCCATGGTCCGGTCATTATTCAAACCGCTTTTCACAACCAGCTCCCGCACACATCGCGAGGTAGTTTCTTTGGCACGTCTTGTCAAAGCAGAGATCATGTCCCCTTATCGCGGGATCTCCATCAATACGGCCATGGGTAACCCAACCAGCGCCATCAATCGAGGCGCTTGGAAAATAAGTGATTTCGAGAGGCAAGTGGGGAGGCGCACATTCTGCATCGCCTTTATAAGGGGACAAGGATCTCCCGTTCTTACCCACGCCTTCTTCCTCCTTCGCTCATCCATTCTCACACTCTCGAGCTCCAGCGCCCAAGTTCTCACCTTCTCCGTAGGACCGCAGCATGTTCGGAGCGGGAGGCAAGTGGATGGCCTCCTCTGTCACAGAGGAGGACATTACCAAGCTTCGGGAGGCCGGATACCTGGCGGAGAGCATCGCCACACAGGCTTCCGGCAGAGGGACAGATTAACCCCACCCCAAAGTCTCGAGAGAGAGTAGTATTTCTCCCTCACTTCGTCCGCGGACTAGGATTTCCACTCCACCCATTTGTCCGCGGGCTCATGTATTACTACGGGCTAGATTTTCACGATCTAGCCCCGAATTTCGTCCTCAACATCTCGGCGTTCATCGTCGTGTGCGAGGCCTTCCTCCGCATCAAGCCCCACTTCGGCCTGTGGTTGCAAATCTTCTGCGTGAAGACGAAGATCGTGAGTGGACAACAGGCGAAGTGCGAAGGTGCCATGGTGGGCAGAATACCCAACCTTACATGGCTCGACGGCTCCTTCATGGAGACCATGAAAGGGTGGCAATCAGGATGGTTCTACATCACCGAGCCGCGCGACGCCAACTGGGTGGCGGCCACCAAATTCAGATCCGGAATCCCCATGCGGCTCACTTCTTGGGAAAAGAAGGGCCTAGCCTGGGGCGAACCCACGGAGCTGACCGGACTCGAGACCTACATCAGAAGTATGAGGGACAAGAAGATCAAGCTTGTCAACATGGTCCAGGTCATGCTCATTCGCAGGATTCTCCCGTGCCAAAGACGGGCATTCGATATGTGGGAGTTCGATCCGGCCGAACACCAGATGCCGTCAGAACTCTTCGACACGATGCACAAAGACGTCTAGAAGGTACTGTTCAAGGCCAGCGAAGCTCCTCCCCCCTTTCTAAGGACCGTGGACTCAGGCAAAGCGCCTTGACAATCCGGTAAGTCCTCGGACTATCACAAGATGTTCCTTTCCCAGTACATTCGTGGGAGGATTTCAAAGTCACCATGCTGACCAAACAGGATTGGGTGGAGACGGCGGAGCGGATCGACTGTCCGGCTCCGCTGCCTGAGGATCCAGCAGACGCACTCCTGACGGAGATGCTGGTTCCGGCGCCTTACAATGTGCCGAAGAAAAAGGCCGAAAAGAAGGCCACGGGGACCCGGAAGGGTCTCCGGCGCGAGGCCACACCAGACGCCTCGTCAGAAGATGACGAGGCACACTCCTCCCATGAAGGGGAGGAGAGAAAGAGGAAGGCCGACTCAACTGGGGGGCCGAAGGGTCCAAGAAGGCGGCCGCGGGGACCAGAAAAGGTCTCCGGCGCAGGGCCGTGATAGACTCATCATCCGAGGATGACGAGGAAGATCCCCCCCCCCCCGAAGACGGGAGGAAACATGAAGAAATGCCCCCTCCCCGTACTGGGGAGGAGAAGAAAAGGAAGGCCACCCCGTCGGGGGAAGGCTGGGACGCCGAAGAAGGGAAAGGCGTCCCGTCAGGACCATTCTACTACTGCCGCATACAGCGAGGAGGAGTGTCTACCCAGGGACAAGCCCCGGGCGAGGTCATAAGTATCCGCACTCTGTTATACTTTTTGTTCGGCTTTGCCTTCATGGTTTGTAATAACGCCGAACTTCTATATGCAGTCCAGCCAGGTCCAATCTCGGGGTGTCCTCTTCGGAGGAGTCTCTGGGCGAGTCGGAGATGAATTCACTCCCGACGGACACCTCCCCACGACCTGCGGATGACATCGAGGTGTTGTCCAGAACGATACCAGAGCAGGAGGCGACGGTTCCGGAGACGCCCCAAGGAAAAATCCCAGACGCCGGGCACATGGGGGGTAAGACCCCATGATTATGCTGACAGGAGCCACAACAAGTCTGGCTCCCGGCCGGTTACTGCGCCGGAGCCTCCGAAGGTTCCGGATTCCAGAAGGCAGCCCCTCGCGAAGGAGAGCGAGCCGGCCGTGCCGATGACCTCTGCCCAGCTGGAGGCATCGGATAATTTGTTGGAAGTGCTTCGAGGCGCTTCCATCGATGATGAGTACCATACTCTTATGAGTACAATGATTGAGAAGGTTCGGTTTGCCAAGAGCGGATTGACCGAAGCCTGCACCAGCCTACTAACAGGCTTTGAGGTAAGTAATGAAAAAGTGTGAGGAAATATCACCCGATAGACAGTAACCCCTGATACTCTGGTTGGTGTTCGGGAGGAAAAGCCAAACGGAGGGTCAACTAAAAAACCACATGAAGCTAATAGTACCTGTCTATGTGAACAATCAGGCATTGCTGCTGACCGCCGCTGCGCACGGCTGAGGTTGCCGGACTCAAGCGCGACCTGGGGCAGGCCGAAGAAGAGCTCGGCCTCGTGAAGAAGCAGCTCGAGGAGAATAAAGGTAAGTGAAACCCCGTCCGTGTGTCGTATAGAGGAGAAAAAATTGATGATGCTAACAAAAAGCATCATGGTTTTTGATAGGAACCGCGACCGAAGTGGTGGCCCTGAAGAAAGCGTTGTCTGCAGCCGAAGCCAAGGCGGCTACGGAGCGCACCGAGCGCGAGAAGCAAGATGCTCGGGTAGGAGAGGTACAGCAAGAGCTCCAGGAGCTCAGCAAGAAGTTCGAGTCCTTGGAGCATGACTTCAAGACGCAAGAGTCTGAGCTTGCGAAGGCCCTCCAGAGCGCGACAGACGCCAAGGCCGAAGCCCAGAAGGCCCTCCAGGAGATCCAGGTGGCCAAGAAGATAGCGGAGGCTAAGGCATTCTTTATGCAAAGCAAGCATGTGGAGGAGTCATTTCTTTTACTTACACGAATTCGGAGCTCTCCAGGGGCATTCGTAGATTTGTCACGCAGCATTTCAGATGCCGCGGAGTTCTATTGTGCTGAAGAGGGGAGCTCAAAGGAGAAGCCTGTTCTGGTCCCAACACATTGGAACCAAACACCTGATGCCTCTAAGTGACCAACTGAAGCAATTGGTCGAACTCCACAATGCGGCCGAACTGGCCATGAAGGACCTCATAGTCCGGATGTGGCCTGGCGAGCCCCTGCCCGACAGCTACTTTGGCCTGATAAAGCGGATGGTGCATGCTTGTCCACGGCTAGAAGTTATCAAGCAGTCCATCTATATTGAGGGTACCCGACGGGCCTTTGCCCGCGCGAAGATGCATTGGGTCAAACTGGATGCTGAGAAGCTCGTGAAGGATGGACCCCCGGAGGGTAAGGAGCATAGCTACCCAAAAAAATATTATGATGGCGTTATAAAAGGCGCTCGTCTTGTGGCAAATGAATGTACCAAGAACATAATCTTTGAGTGAATGTACTCATGTCGTCTTTGTAATATGAGAACGAGTTCGTTTGCGCTATATAACGTTGTGTTTGATTTAAAATATTACCTTTTTTTGACCGTAAACAGTAGGGGAACCCCCCACTATGAAAGAATCAATTAAATGAAGGTGATAAAGTTACATGGATACTTACAAATCCATTTCCCTTTGGGAAAGGACAGAAGGCTACTTTATTGGAGTGAGGACAGAAGCAAAGGAATAAAGTTTTTGTGCTTCTCCTTAACTCTATAAGCTAGGAGTGAAAAATCAACTTTGAATCTACTAAGCCAAGCAGCACGGGACGGTGCAATCCCTCTAAAGTGTTTGTTGTTTCTTTCTTTCCATATGCTCCACGCCGCCAGAAGGAAAACTTCCATGAAGAGTGGTCTCCCCCAAGTGTCTTTCATCATTGAGATTTTGGAAAGAGAAGTCCCCCTTGTTGCCAGGCAATACCTCTAAAGAACAAATGCTCTAGTGTTTCCTCAATGTGCTGCCCGCATAGAATGCAATCATGATTGTTCCCGATGTTGTAGTGGCGTCGTTTAAGCATATTCCTTGTGTTTAAACGGTCCGAGAGCAATAGCCAGCCAAAAACTTTGATCTTCATGGTTGATTTGGATTCCCAGAGCCAATGGAAGGCACGATGACATTGGATGTCTCGGAAGCAGAAGGCATATAATTTGTGAGTGGTATATTCCTTATCTCCCCAAACATACGTCCAGATGTCCTTGTGTTGTGAAGCATTCGAAAAAGTTACATCCCTGGTGTCCTGTTGAATTTGTCTTACTTCATCATATGCTTGTGGGGATAGGGGTAGATGGAACGCCTCATGCAGTGACGTAGTGGCCAAGAAATCCTTTACCGAGATGTCCTCCTCAGTGGTGTATGAGAAAGCACGTGGGTAAGTATCTGCTAGGATGCCATTACACCAGTCATCTTTCCAGAAGAGGACGGTGGTACCAGTTATCACCTGGACTTGAGTGATTCCACGAAAAATTGGCATGAGCTTGGATACGTCTCTCCACCAGAAAGAACCGCAGGGATCGGTTGCATGTGGGATCCGGCCATCATAGTAAGTATCCTGAATAAGCTGAACCCAGGGCACATCCCAGTTGTTGTAGAATTTATGAAGAAATTTTAGGAGAAGAGCGTCTCCTTGGATTCGAAGGTCGATGACTCCTAAACCTCCACAATCTTTGGGTTTGCACACCATATCCCAAGATGCCAAGGAGTTACATTTGTCACCTTGATCAGTTTTTTTGGTCCAGAGGCATTTACGTCTAATCTTGTCCAGCAGCTCAATGATTTTAGTAGGTAAGCGCAGGGTGCACAGTGCAAATATGACCAAGGAGGTAATCACAGAGTTGAGTAGCGAAAGTTTTCCACCATAGGAGATCATGTTGAGGGTAGCAGAAAGTCTTCTCTCCACCATGCAAACAAGGGGCATGAGTTCAAGGACTGTTGGCCGTGTTGTTCCCAGAGGCAGACCTAGGTATGTAAACGGCATTTTCCCAACAACACAACCAAAAATGTGTGCCAATTGATTGCAACGGTCCGTAGGGAAGTTAATGGGTATAATTGTTGACTTATGAAAGTTGATCTTCAATCCAATGGATGTTGCAAAATCAGTTAAGATGTTTTTCAGTACCAAGGCTTGTCTTGGGTAGGCTGGAAGGACAAGTATGGTGTCGTCGGCATATTGAATTACTGGGTAATCTTGCTGGTTCCTTGCAGGGAAAGGCAGATGGATTTCATTACGTGCAAAGGCATCATTAATTGCCGCTTGGAGAAGGTCAGCTGCAAGGACAAAAATAAGAGGGGAGAGCGGATCACCCTGTCTCACCCCACATTTGCAGTAAAATTGTCGTCCTGGAGTGCCATTAAGGAGGACCGAAGATTTACCCGACAAGAAGATGCACCTAATCCAATTCAGCCATTTGTCATTAAATCCCATGCTTTCCATAATTTCAATCATAGCCTCATGTTTGATGGTGTCGAAGGCCTTGGCAAAGTCTAGTTTCAGAAGAATGATTTCCTTTTTTGAAGATTGGCATTGGTAAATGTATTCATACGCCCATGCGAGGCAATCTTGAATGGATCTCCCCTTTAGAAAACCATACTGGTTGCGATGAATTATCTTCAAGATGACTCTTTGAAGCCGGTTCGCCAAGATTTTTGTGACAACTTTCAGGCAGCAGTTGAGTAATGTGATCGGTCTGAAATCATTAACTGAGGCTGGGGAGTTTATCTTAGGGATCAGTGTAATGAATCCATCATTTATACTCTCCAGGTTGAGTCCTCCCTCGTGAAATTGATTGCACAATTGGTAGAAGTCCTGCTTTATGATGGGCCAACATCTTTTAAGGAAAACCCCAGAGAAACCATCAGGGCCAGGAGCGCGATCTGCCGGCATTTCCATAATGACCCTATCAATCTCCTCGAGTGTGAACGGAAGAGTGAGCTGATCAAGGCCCTCAACTTTCTTAATTATGCGTGACAGATCAAATTTCATAGAGTGTTGTTTGGCTGTGCCCATTCTTTGCTTGAATGTTTCGAAAATAATTGATTCCTTGGCAGCATGGTCTTCCACGGTGTCCCCATTATCAGTGGTGAGAGTTGCAATATTATTCCTCCTATATCTTTCCGAGGCTAGGGCTTGAAATTTTTTGGAGTTCTCGTCTCCAAATTTGACCCATCTCACCATGCAACGTTCCTTCCAATATATTTGTTGATATTTGAGTAGCCTCAGTATGTGAGTTTTCAAAAAAATTCTAAAGTTGCCCTATGGAATTGTTAAAGTTCTTTTGTTTTCCAGCTCGTCTAGCTCATTTAGCGCTTTATTGGAGTTTGCAATTGCCACCGAGAGCTTAGAAATCCCTTTGCTCCAATGCTTGAGGTCACGTCTTAGGTTCTTGAGTTTTCTACATAGGACAGTCGCGTAGTTCATTGATTTGACCTGTTTAGCCCAGGATTTTGCCACTGTATCCATGAACCCAGGATGATGAACCCAGTAAGATTCAAATCTGAACAATTTTGAACGGGGTATAGACGTTTCAATTGTGACTACACAGGGCGTGTGATCCGACACGGGTTTGCCCAGAGGTTTAACCGGGGTTTTGGGATAGGTGGTAGTCCAACTATTGCTGGTAAAGAACCAGTCTAATTGTTCGAGTAGTGGGTCCACCTGCATGTTGCTCCAAGTGAAAGAGCGTCCCTGGATTGGTAACTCAATAAGGCTCTATGATCTAAGGAAGTCATTGAATATTATCATGTCATTAACATTACCCCCAGGTTTATTATGGTTATCAGGTGCACGGATGAAGTTGAAGTCCCCCACAAAGAGCCAGTTTTCATGAGAAGGTATATCAAGCTGAAAAAGCCAGTCAATGAAGTGTTGTCGTTGCTCTCCTTGGCAGGGTCCATAGATATTGACGAGCGTCCATTGGTGAGCAGATTGTGTGGAGGTGAACCTAGTGACGAGCGCGAAGTCTTCAGAGAACAAGGTGACAGCTGAGAAGATCGAGCTGTTCCACACCATCGCAATACCACCAGAAGCCCCACGTGAGGCAACAAAATCAAACTGATCAAAGTTACGCGGGCAGCAAGATTTAACAAAAGATAGATCAAAAGTGGTCTTTTTTGTTTCTTGCAAGCATACGACAGAACACCCACTAGACCTGATAGCATTCGAAAGCGCCAACTGCTTATCGTCCGAGTTCAACCCACGAACATTCCAACACAAAACATTCCAGTTTACTAACGAAGACATTTAAATAAGAGAGGGTAAACAATCAAGTTGAGGCGTCCGACTCCTCCTCCAATGGAGCCATGAGAGCATCTTCAGCGAGCTCGGCAGGGGGTATAGCACAAAGGTTGGTGCCGATGTGCTGAATGACATTGACAGGCGTTGGAGGGGGAACTGGCTCTGCAACAGAGTCACTGATCCTCACAGCAGCTGGGACCACCCGAGGCTTGACCTTGGAGGCTTTCATCTTGGTGTCAGAAACTGAATGGGTGCGAAATCCATCATACTTGTTGGAACTGGCACTTCGGCGCAAAGAGATAGAGCATTCAGGCACCATGGCTTTCTCTTTACGATTGTCAGAGATAACAGCTTCATCAAAATGAACAGTGTTAACCCTGTTCGATTGGTCCTGTAACACCTCATCAGTCACAGTAGTAAGGGCAAGCAATTGATTTTCCTGTCTGGGTTCCGTAACAGGCAAGTTCTCCAACAATGGTATAGCACTAGCGGTATCTGAAACCTCCAAATTGATCTCCTCAGACTGATCATTATACTTAGTCAAGTCCCAATTGTCTGCAGCTGCAAAATTCTCAGTCAAGGCAGGAACATTATCATAATATGTGATTGTCTGAGTGGCTGAAGTAACAGTTAAATTCCCATCATTCTCTGAGAGAGTGAAATTCAGAGCCACACATTTGTGTCTAAAACCATAGTTGGAGCTCCAGGGGCCATAAGATGCAATTATGGGCATAATAGCAGCTTTCAGGTAGGTGTTAAACCTGAGCATTGGCACACAATCATTCAGAACCATGGCTGGAACAAAATCACCTTGAGCAGACATGTTTAAGAGCATTCCAGCATTTGTCACTGTGAGAGAGATATCCAAAGCATTAATTTCTTCAGGGGTAGCAGGGTAACTGGAAAGAGCTAGGTTGGCAGAACTGGATGCCTCCTGGGGCCAGAATTGATTCATCAAGCTAACAGGTACAAGCACATATGATTCAGAGGCAGTAGCACTAGAGTCAGTGCTATCAGGAACAGAAATTGAATCATTCCAAGCCGATCCAGGGCTGTCATGAAGATTGTTCTGTGGCACAATTCCATGATTAACTTGCAGCCCTTCCCCAGCTAACCATTCCTGGAAGTTGTAGAGCATGGGTGGTGCCTGAGGTGGCGGTGGGGGCCAGACTCCCCACTCAGGATGAAAATCCACATCATTGCCTTCATCCACAACAACATTTTCACTGTCACTTTCACCCATGTGTGCATTAGCAGCAGCATTCTGGAGTTGCCAGTTGTGCAGTTGCTGCTGATAGATTTGTTCAGCAGTCAGGCCATTGCCATACAGGGGGTGTGGAATGCCATCAGCCGGGGGTGGGTCTTCACCAGTCGGAGGAACATCAAGCAGGTGTGCATTCCAGTCTGAACTTCTTAAGATGGTAACTACCATAGTCCAACTCTGCCTAGGGCCACCCAACTGACGCATAACCAGGCTCTTAGGAACCAAGCGCAGGTGAATCACTCTAACTTTAACCAGAACAAACTTCCTATCATTCCTGGGATTATGCCACTCAATCAGACTACCAAACTTGTCAACAGATTTGTGAATGTAGTGCTGTGTCTGGTAGTCATAGGGAAAACCAATGTAAAGGATCCAAACTTCAGGACTAAATGTGGTGAGCCTCATATTTAAAGCAGCATCATGCGAAACAAAAGAAATCACAGTGTGTTCATTGGCCTCATCCTCATCTAAATCAAACGTGGTACCAACTACTGCATCTCGAACCAAGGAATCCACAAAACCAAATATGGCAATACCAAGCGGATGATCGTCAACTTCAGTAGTGTCACATCCCTAGCTTCTGGCATTGCTCTAGGTTAGCTTCATGTGTGCATCATGTCTATATTTTGAAACTTGAATTGAGGAATATTGGAAGCCTCAAAACCCTAAATAAAAGAGGGGCAAAAACCCTAGAAATCTCATTCATTGCTCCAAAAGGCTCTTCTTAAATGTTTGATAATTTTTGGTAAGGGTTCTGGTCCCAACCAAAATATTGAACATTTTTAAGGATTTATTTTTGGGACTTTGAATTTAAATCATTAGCTATTTGAATTTGAATTATATTCATATAATTAGAATATAATTTCAAATACCCCTGAAATATTTTATGAGCTTTTGGAAAAGTCCATCTAGCCAAATAAAATTATTCAGAGGAGTTTTTGGCATTGTTTGAATTTGTTTAAAATTCAAAACAGTGGCAAAACGAAATTAAATAAAACAAAACAGAAGAAAAAAATAATAGAGAGAGAGAGAGAAGGACTTACCTGGGCCACTTACCTGTAGCCGGCCCAGCTGGCCAGCTCCTCCCGCTGGCCCAGCCCACCGCCGCCTCCCTCCCCTGTCGCCTTCCTCCTCTGCCAAGAGGACGGGCACGCGCCCGGCGCGCGCGGCCACGCGCCCCGGCCACCTCCTCCCTGCCTGGCTGCCTCCTCCTCCCCTGGTCCCTCCTGCGACGCCACGCAGTCCCCGACCCCCTCTCCCTTCTCCCTCTCTCCCGCGTCCTCATCCTCTCCCCGGAACCCTCTCCCCCCCTCCTCTGTTCCCCTCACCGAGCGGAGCCCGTCGCCGCCGCTCGCCATAACCACGGCCACCGGGCCTCCCTCGCTCCCCCGACTAGCCCAGAGGCTCCGCCTCGACCCCCTCTTCCCTCTCCACCGACCCATGGCCCTCCGGAAGCCCTGCAACGCCGCCACCATCGCCGTTCCGTCGCCGACCACCGAAGCTCACCGCTGGCGATTCGCCGCCTCCGACGCCTCCCCGAGCTCCCCGAGGCCACCATCGCAACCCCTGTGAGCTCCGCCACCGTTTCCCCCTCTTTCCCTCTTCGTTTGGTTGCTGTAGCCGTCGCCCCCTTGATGACCGAAACCCGCCGCCGTCTGTGATCGCCGCCGACGTGCCTCCGGCCACCTAGTGGCCCGGCTGTCGTGCTCAGCTTCCTCCCCGCGCTGCCTGGAACACGTAGTTGCCCCGCACGAGCCTCCCCGGCCACCGTAGCGTCAACCCCGAGCTCGCCCGAGCTCCGGCGACCGCCACGCTCGACGCCGGTGACGACTCCGGCCATCTTAGGCCCAGCCGCTGCCACTACTCGACGCGGACGAGCGCCCGCGTCACGTAGACGCTCTCCGCCGGCCATTTGGTCGCCGGAGGAGGAAACCCGCACTCCTCCGCCGTCTCTGGCTCCGCCGGCGACGAGTCGCGGGTCAACTCCGGCGAGTTGACCCAGGTTTGACCTTCCCCGTGTGTCACTGACGTGTGGGCCACCCCCCCTGACATTTTAGTTAGTATTAGTTTAACACTAATTAAGTTAGCTAATTAGATAGGCCACTGACATGCGGGCCCCGCCCGGCTAACTAAGTTAGTTAGGGCTAACTAACTTGGTTAGTTGACTGGGTCACTGACCAGTGGACCCCACTGGTCAGGTTTGACCTGGTCGGCGCCCGTTGACCTGCTGACGTCACTATGAGGTCATGATGACGCAATAATTCCTTTCTGGAATTTAAATAAATCTTAAATGATTTAATAATTCCAGAAAATGCCTAAAACTTCTAAAAATCATAGAAATTCAACCGTAACTCCAAATTAAATAATTTATATATGAAAAATTATCAGAAAAATTCAAGGAATCCATCTGTACCATTTACATGCATGTTAGAACAACTTGTCACTACTGTTTAGGGCAAATGAAGTGAATGACATTTAAATAACCACATATGGAGTTTGAATTTGAATCTTGGATTCAAACCAACTTCATCTAATCTGGTTTTAGATGCATTAGCCCAAAACACATTCATTTTGCCATGTCATGATCATGCATCATATTGTGCATTGCATTGATTGTGTTCCCTTCTGTATTGCTGGTATTTGTCCCCTCTCGATAGACGTGATACCGATGATGTGATCGTTGACACTGATGAAGACTCAATGTTATCTTCAAAAGTGCCAGGCAAGCAAAACCCCCTTGTTCATTCCGATACAATCCCACTCTCTCGCTCTTGCTCTCTTTTACTGCATTAGGACAACATGGATTCATCTGTTACTTGCTGCGGTAGCTGAACCCCTTTATCCTCTGCATGACCTGTCATTGCCACAGTAAATAGATGAAACCCACTAGCATGAGTAGGAGTTGTTTGAGCCCTGTTGTGCCTACTCATTCATGTTTGTTTGTCATGCCTGCTACTGCTTAGAGTTGAGTCAGGTCTGATTCATCGGGGATGAATCAGAGGCGTGTGAACATGTCCTACTGTGTGTGAGCTAAGTGTGTGAACACGATTTGGTAAAGGTAGCAGTGAGAGGCCATGTAGGAGTACATGGTGGGTTGTCTCATTGCAGCCGTCCTCAGGAACTGAGTTCTGTGTTTGTGATCCATGATTCAGCTACTACCACGCATTGGGCCCGAAACCAATGGACCCTCTCGGCTTCTTGATCACCCTTGTCCTCTGTCCAGGAGTTGCAAGTAGTTTCTGGTGTTTGTAGTATGCTGGAGGCCGTGCGCAGCGCTGACCGTAGGGGTGGGCTGTGATGCGGTAGGCACGTGGCACGGTGTACCGGGCGCCCGTTTGGTGTCTCGGGAACCCTGTTCACATCGTTTGGGGTTGTGAGCGAAACTCCGGCCGGAGCTCCTCATGGATGGAACCCGAATAGGCGATAAACCTGGACTAGAGACTTGAGTGTTTAGGCAGGCCATGGCCGACACCCACGTTGGGCTTCCGCTTGAAGGTTGCCGAGTACATGTCATGTAAACGGCGGTAAGTGGTGAGAGCGTGTGTGAAGAAGTACACCCCTGCAGGGTTAATATGATCTATTCGAATAGCCGTGTCCGCGGAAAAGGACTTCTGGGTTGCTTATATCAGTTCATAGATAAGTGAAAGTGAATACTCTAAAATACGCAAGATAAGCATGAGTGCTATGGATGGCGTTCTCGTAGGTAGACGGGAGCGGATCCATAGTGGTGTATTGATATGGTGAATATGTGGACTCGTGTGCGCCACCTCAAAAGAGTTACATTGCAGTCGTAGTTCAGGATAGCCACCGAGTCAAAGCTGGCTTGCTGCAGTTAAACCCCACCATCCCTTTGTTGATAATGATGCGTATGTAGATAGTTCTGATGTAAGTCTTGCTGGGTACATTTGTACTCACGTTTGCCTATTTTATGTTTTTGCAGAGAGACTTCAGTCTCACTAGTAATTCCGCGTGGTCTTCGACGTTTAGCTTGTTACCTCAGCTACGATCTTGTGCCTCGGCAGGATTGGTAGATAGTCAGGCTTCTCAGCCTTTTTCATTTATAGATGTCTGTACTAAGACATGTTAAGCTTCCGCATGTGCTTTGACTTGTATGCTCTGATTGTTGGGTCATGAGACCCATGCTTGTAATATCTCGCTCCTCGGAGCCTACTGAATAAATTACTTGAGTCGTAGAGTCATGTTGTGATGCCATGTTGTATTTGCACATATCGAGCATATTGTGTGTATGCTATTGAAATGCTTGGTATGTGTGGGATCTGACCATCTAGTTGTTTATCTTTAGTAGCCTCTCTTACCGGGAAATGTCTCCTAGTGTTTCCACCGAGCCATGGTAGCTTGCTACTGCTCCAGAACACTTAGGCTGGCCGGCATGTGTCCTTCTTCGTTCCTGTGTCTGTCCCTTCGGGGAAATGTCACGCGATGAATACCGGAGTCCTGTTAGCCCGCTACAGCCCGGTTCACCGGAGTCCTGCTAGCCCAGTGCTACAGCCTGGATTCACTCGCTGATGACCGACACGTTCGATGCTGGGTCATGGACGCCTGTCCCTGTAAGTCTGTGCCACTTTGGGTTTACGACTAGCCATGTCAGCCCGGGCTCCTTATCATATGGATGCTAGCGACACTGTCATATACGTGTGCCAAAAGGCGCAAACGGTCCCGGGCTAATGTAAGGTGACACCCGTGGGAATACCATGCGTGAGGCCGCAAAGTGATATGAGGTGTTACATGCTAGATCGATGTGGCATTGAGTCGGGGTCCTGACAGCGTTGGTATCAGAGCTTGACTGCCTGTAGGATTACCAAGCCAAACTGGTCGAAGTTGAGTCTAGAAATTCTTAGTTATATGTAGGGGAATTGATTGTGGGATGGAACGTAAGGCTCTTTTTACTCCTTATACCTCATGGCCTTCTGATCTGAGTCATCATCTTCTCTTCTACGGGGATTAAGAACTAGGCTATCTCTCCTTTCTATTAGGATCACGTGTTACTAATCAGTGGACTTATAAGATTGTTGGATTTAAGTCTCAGTTCAGTTCCTACTACTTCTGTATGTTAATTGTTGATCTCGAAACCTTGATATTGTGTTTTTGAGTGGTTATGCCACCATTTTTGTGAATGTCTCAAATCCTTTCTGAGCATTTACAGCCGTTATGCTGTCCGAGTCATCCCAGGTTTCTAAATAGTCTGAAGCATTTGCAAAATCCCTTCCTCCCGTTCTGATGTTCCTTTGGGCCAGATTAACCACACTAATCGGTGAGTTGAGGTACTTTGTTACCTCGGCGTATATGTTGGAGATATTGTTATGACCCTAGGTGTCTTAGGGGATCATCTAGTAATTTAGCTATGATTTGTGTTCCCAGTGTGATGATTCTGGCCTTTATTCTCGGAAGCATCCCGTGATGCTACTTAGTAGTAGGTATTCTATTCCTGGGTTCTTAAACCCGATATTCACCCTACTTACATCATGTTGATAGTGTTGCTAGTTCCTTTAGTATATTAGTAACCTTTGCGATAGTCCTCGAGGTCCGTGGTATATCGTTCTTCCAAATACCATGAACCATTATGGCAGAAGTTTGTTGGATCAAAAGATCACAACAGGCCCTCTATGAGTTCTCCATGCTATATTGTGACTCTGCCAGCTCAACCTTTCTGCATGGGTTATCCAGAAGAATTATGTTGAACTTTGTTCGGCATACCAACCCATGTATCCACAACTCAGAAAGTTATATGTTCCTTTGAGTTGTCCCTCTTTAGTTGTCTACTGACCTTCGTCTATCAATTGATAGTCAAGAGTATGCGTGCGTTCGTTTATCGATGCCTATTACTCTTGTGGTCCGTCAAGCCATTCTATCGCGGAATGACTAGGAGAAACAAACTCCAGTACCTCTTCCCTATCCAGGATTGGGTCAAAGAAGTTGTGCTCCGCAGATCAAATTGCTAATCCAGCTTTTGGTTCTGTTCTACCTTGGAGTATTACCCCCTTTATGTCAGAATTGTCATGAGAACTGCACCAACTCTCATGAATTTTGACGTAGTGATACTTCTCACCATCATTAGTCATTCCTCGGCCCTCGTGTTGATGCAACCGGAATACCGACAAATGAATTGTGATGTGTGAATTCAATACTCCCAGCAACCTCGTTGCTTGGTAGTTAAAGGATAATAATTTCATTCTTAGCGTGTTGGTTTTTGAATCATCCTTCTAAGACTGATCCTGCTACCTAGTCCTTATTTCGGTGCACCCTTCGATTGATAAGTTAGGATCTTGTCAAGTCCTCACTCATTTGATCATATCGTCTTGCCCTCAAAAGCGATATTGTTCTCGAGCTTAGTAACATACCGGTGGTTCGTGATTTTCTGGATGTCTTCTCGGAAGTATTACCAGGTTGTCACCTGACTGCTATGTTGAGCTCGTGATCAAGTCGGGTTCTTGTGAACCACCCTTTCTCCAAGAATCTGTGATGGATATCCCGGAGCTAGTTGGTTAAGCTAGACAACAACTTGGAGAGTTGGAAGATAAAAGCTTGCCTGACTTAGTCCGTTCCAAAGGGATATTCTTGTGTAGTGTGTGTTGAAGAAAGGTGATATCTTCATCGATTGGTCCCTGTGATCGATTGTTGGACCTATTGTCTTATCAAAACTTTGATTTGAGTATGGGCTATCCTCAAATCAAGTCAGAACCAACGATGTTCGTAATGTTATCTTACTCGTGGATTTTCCTCGAGCATACACCATTACATCTTTTGGTCTGATCAATGCTATCACCGTGTTCACTTAACTATGGAATTCCTTTTAAAAGAAAACCCAGATGAATTGTTGTTGTGCCCATTGACAACATCCTTGTCTTCTTCATAATTTTGCTGAACATTAAGCTAGTGTTGGAAACTTTTGAAAGCATTTGTTCATGCTAGCTCATGAAGCATATGTTCGGATGTAAGAAGTGACTTCCTCTAGTTCATGTGCATTTGATGCAAGTTGCCGCCGTGGACTCGAGAAAGTCAATGTTGCTTCCTCTGGAATCATCGCAAGTCAGTCATGCACACGTGCGAAGTATTCTGTGGTCTGGAGACTTGCAACCTTCATTCCATATGTGTTCCGAGCACACCAAGCCACTGATTGATTTGTTCAAGGAGAAGAAGTTCCTTCTTAAGAGCATGCCTTATGCAAGGACTTCAATGTCCTCGATTATGGTTCCCCTCCTGAACTCGGTAGTGTTTTATTATAAGACTACCACATGGTCATGCTTGTCTGGGACAACGTGTTCACATGTTTGTAGCAGAACCAGCTCATGTTTTGGAGCTTACTATCGTAGTTCATTTCCCGAGAATCTCGCAACGTCATCTCGTCGATTCGTGTTGCAAACCTTCATTTTTCTTCCTAGACTCGATGAGTCTGGAATATCCTGACACCAACCAGATCTGAATCTCAGGCAGATATGATGGTTGGAATATTTCCCAAGAATTATAATATTGGTCGCGCGATAACCGGTAAAGTGGATGTCGTGGCCAACACACCCAGCCGGAAGACCTGTTATTATAATATCTTGATTGATGAAGTTGGCCACCTCCCCATAGGGATTTCGTAGGATTTACTCCTTAGTTGCCCCTATGGATTTCTGTATTCCGAAGTCCGACCTTTTTACTTGATGTTCTAGATATCAAACCATATCTATGAATGGGTACACTAGCACATCAAGGAGAACATTAGAAGCGGAGTGCTAAATGTCTCTCGGTCGATCATCCAGATTTTGTTCCTTGGCTCGCTAAGGTGAAATCTGAGAAAGTGTTGTCCTCCTTTGCATCTGCATCGTCCATCGCTATTCATCATGGTAGTATGTTGTGTTGTCAGCACCCTTGACACGGATGTTGATAAAACCTTGATGATTGTGGAAATGCTCAAGTTCTTGAGAGCACGCACAAGCGCTAGGTGTTATCATCGGCACTAACTGGGTTTACTCTCAGTTTCCTCGGCAATGCTATGATCCTTTCAAACAGTGAATTCACTCTCTATTGTTGGGTTCCTTCCTAGTTACCAGAATCATTCCCAGCATTTGCATTTTGTTCCCAGCTTGCACCATCAATGTGCCATTCTACCACGGGTCTCTTCCATCTCCGGTGATAAGGAAATTCATCCATTACGTTGTCTTCAACAAGGTAATCCACATCATCCAAGTCCGAGTATGCCATTCTACCGACCCCCTCCAAACGATCGCTCAAGAATTGCCTTAGGCTGGTATAAAGAGTTTCAATGATCTCGAAATCAAAAGTAATTCTTTTTGCCACTTAAGGGGATACCTCTACGAGTCACCTTCCCTAAGGTGTATCGTTATGGTATCATGGCAACTCAACTCCTCGCTACGTGACAATCGTTTACCACCTTCTTAAGTGTGGAATTATTGTCCACCTAGTGAACCTTCGTCATCCGTTTCTTCCACCCCTCTTGATGTGTATCTCGTGTCTCAACCCGAGGGATGGTTCTATGTCCCATTCCGTGAGTTAATCCTGAGTTGTTCAACGTTCGAGAAGAATGATTCTTTTAGGGTCTTTCCTTTCCTCTCGTTGTCATGATTAGCTGGAGTTCTCAGAACAAGACATCAAGACAATGATGGTGAATGAATCAACGTTCAACTGAAGTGCACCCTAGATCGTGAAGATTGTACTAGTTTGCGTTTCCCCTTCATCCTACCCTACGCTTGAATCTCGAGACGAGATTCTTGTTTAGTGGGGGTGAGTTGTCACATCCCTAGCTTCTGGCATTGCTCTAGGTTAGCTTCATGTGTGCATCATGTCTATATTTTGAAACTTGAATTGAGGAATATTGGAAGCCTCAAAACCCTAAATAAAAGAGGGGCAAAAACCCTAGAAATCTCATTCATTGCTCCAAAAGGCTCTTCTTAAATGTTTGATAATTTTTGGTAAGGGTTCTGGTCCCAACCAAAATATTGAACATTTTTAAGGATTTATTTTTGGGACTTTGAATTTAAATCATTAGCTATTTGAATTTGAATTATATTCATATAATTAGAATATAATTTCAAATACCCCTGAAATATTTTATGAGCTTTTGGAAAAGTCCATCTAGCCAAATAAAATTATTCAGAGGAGTTTTTGGCATTGTTTGAATTTGTTTAAAATTCAAAACAGTGGCAAAACGAAATTAAATAAAACAAAACAGAAGAAAAAATAATAGAGAGAGAGAGAAGGACTTACCTGGGCCACTTACCTGTAGCCGGCCCAGCTGGCCAGCTCCTCCCGCTGGCCCAGCCCACCGCCGCCTCCCTCCCCTGTCGCCTTCCTCCTCTGCCAGGAGGACGGGCACGCGCCCGGCGCGCGCGGCCACGCGCCCCGGCCACCTCCTCCCTGCCTGGCTGCCTCCTCCTCCCCTGGCCCCTCCCGCGACGCCACGCAGTCCCCGACCCCCTCTCCCTTCTCCCTCTCTCCCGCGTCCTCATCCTCTCCCCGGAACCCTCTCCCCCCCTCCTCTGTTCCCCTCACCGAGCGGAGCCCGTCGCCGCCGCTCGCCATAACCACGGCCACCGGGCCTCCCTCGCTCCCCCGACTAGCCCAGAGGCTCCGCCTCGACCCCCTCTTCCCTCTCCACCGACCCACGGCCCTCCGGAAGCCCTGCAACGCCGCCACCATCGCCGTTCCGTCGCCGGCCACCGAAGCTCACCGCTGGCGATTCGCCGCCTCCGACGCCTCCCCGAGCTCCCCGAGGCCACCGTCGCAACCCCTGTGAGCTCCGCCACCGTTTCCCCCTCTTTCCCTCTTCGTTTGGTTGCCGTAGCCGTCGCCCCCTTGATGACCGAAACCCGCCGCCGTCTGTGATCGCCGCCGACGTGCCTCCGGCCACCTAGTGGCCCGGCTGTCGTGCTCAGCTTCCTCCCCGCGCTGCCTGGAACACGTAGGTGCCCCGCACGAGCCTCCCCGGCCACCGTAGCGTCAACCCCGAGCTCGCCCGAGCTCCGGCGACCGCCACGCTCGACGCCGGTGACGACTCCGGCCATCTTAGGCCCAGCCGCTGCCACTACTCGACGCGGACGAGCGCCCGCGTCACGTAGACGCTCTCCGCCGGCCATTTGGTCGCCGGAGGAGGAAACCCGCACTCCTCCGCCGTCTCTGGCTCCGCCGGCGACGAGTCGCGGGTCAACTCCGGCGAGTTGACCCAGGTTTGACCTTCCCCGTGTGTCACTGACGTGTGGGCCACCCCCCCTGACATTTTAGTTAGTATTAGTTTAACACTAATTAAGTTAGCTAATTAGATAGGCCACTGACATGCGGGCCCCGCCCGGCTAACTAAGTTAGTTAGGGCTAACTAACTTGGTTAGTTGACTGGGTCACTGACCAGTGGACCCCACTGGTCAGGTTTGACCTGGTCGGCGCCCGTTGACCTGCTGACGTCACTATGAGGTCATGATGACGCAATAATTCCTTTCTGGAATTTAAATAAATCTTAAATGATTTAATAATTCCAGAAAATGCCTAAAACTTCTAAAAATCATAGAAATTCAACCGTAACTCCAAATTAAATAATTTATATATGAAAAATTATCAGAAAAATTCAAGGAATCCATCTGTACCATTTTCATGCATGTTAGAACAACTTATCAGCTGCTGTTTAGGCAAATCAAGTGAATGGCATTTGAATAATCACATATGGAGTTTGAATTTGAATCTTGTATTCAAACCAACTTCATTTAATCTGGTTTTAGATGCATTAGCCCAAAACACATTCATTTTGCCATGTCATGATCATGCATCATATTGTGCATTGCATTGATTGTGTTCCCTTCTGTGTTGCCGGTATTTGTCCCCTCTCGATAGACGTGATACCGATGATGTGATCGTTGACACTGATGAAGACTCAATGTTATCTTCAGAAGTGCCAGGCAAGCAAAACCCCCTTGTTCATTCCGATACAATCCCACTCTCTCGCTCCTGCTCTCTTTTACTGCATTAGGACAACAACGATCATCTGTTACTTGCTGCGGTAGCTGAACCCCTTTATCCTTTGCATGACCTGTCATTGCCACAGTAAATAGATGAAACCCACTAGCATGAGTAGGAGTTGTTTGAGCCCTGTTGTGCCTACTCATTCATGCTTGTTTGTCATGCCTGCTACTGCTTAGAGTTGAGTCAGGTCTGATTCATCGGGGATGAATCAGAGGCGTGTGAACATGTCCTACTGTGTGTGAGCTAAGTGTGTGAACACGATTTGGTAAAGGTAGCGGTGAGAGGCCATGTAGGAGTACATGGTGGGTTGTCTCATTGCAGCCGTCCTCAGGAACTGAGTTCTGTGTTTGTGATCCATGATTCAGCTACTACCACGCATTGGGCCCGAAACCAATGGACCCTCTCGGCTTCTTGATCACCCTTGTCCTCTGTCCAGGAGTTGCAAGTAGTTTCTGGTGTTTGTAGTATGCTGGAGGCCGTGCGCAGCGCTGACCGTAGGGGTGGGCTGTGATGCGGTAGGCACGTGGCACGGTGTACCGGGCGCCCGTTTGGTGTCTCGGGAACCCTGTTCACATCGTTTGGGGCTGTGAGCGAAACTCCGGCCGGATCTCCTCATGGATGGAACCCGAATAGGCGATAAACCTGGACTAGAGACTTGAGTGTTTAGGCAGGCCGTGGCCGACACCCACGTTGGGCTTCCGCTTGAAGGTTGCCGAGTACATGTCGTGTAAACGGCGGTAAGTGGTGAGAGCGTGTGTGAAGAAGTACACCCCTGCAGGGTTAATATGATCTATTCGAATAGCCGTGTCCGCGGAAAAGGACTTCTGGGTTGCTTATATCAGTTCATAGACAAGTGAAAGTGGATACTCTAAAATACGCAAGATAAGCGTGAGTGCTATGGATGGCGTTCTCGTAGGGAGACGGGAGCGGATCCATAGTGGTGTATTGATATGGTGAATATGTGGACTCGTGTGCGCCACCTCAAAAGAGTTACTTGCAGTCGTAGTTTAGGATAGCCACCGAGTCAAAGCTGGCTTGCTGCAGTTAAACCCCACCATCCCTTTGTTGATAATGATGCATATGTAGATAGTTCTGATGTAAGTCTTGCTGGGTACATTTGTACTCACGTTTGCCTATTTTATGTTTTTGCAGAGAGACTTCAGTCTCACTAGTAATTCCGCGTGGACTTCGACGTTTAGCTTGTTACCTCAGCTACGATCTTGTGCCCTCGGCAGGATCTGGTAGATAGTCAGGCTTCTCAGCCTTTTTCATTTATAGATGTCTGTACTCAGACATGATAGCTTCCGCTTGTGCTTTGACTTGTATGCTCTGATTGTTGGGTCATGAGACCCATGTTTGTAATATCTCGCTCCTCGGAGCCTATTGAATAAATTACTTGAGTCGTAGAGTCATGTTGTGATGCCATGTTGTATTTGCACATATCGAGCATATTGTGTGTATGTTATTGAAATGCTTGGTATGTGTGGGATCTGACCATCTAGTTGTTTATCTTTAGTAGCCTCTCTTACCGGGAAATGTCTCCTAGTGTTTCCACCGAGCCATGGTAGCTTGCTACTGCTCCGGAACACTTAGGTTGGCCGGCATGTGTCCTTCTTCGTTCCTGTGTCTGTCCCTTCGGGGAAATGTCATGCGGTGAATACCGGAGTCCTGTTAGCCCGCTACAGCCCGGTTCACCGGTGTCCTGCTAGCCCAGTGCTACAGCCTGGATTCACTCGCTGATGACCGACACGTTCGATGCTGGGTCATGGATGCCTGTCCCTGTAAGTCTGTGCCACTTTGGGTTTACGACTAGCCATGTCAGCCCGGGCTCCTTATCATATGGATGCTAGCGACACTGTCATATACGTGTGCCAAAAGGCGCAAACGGTCCCGGGCTAATGTAAGGCGACACCCGTGGGAATACCGTGCGTGAGGCCGCAAAGTGATATGAGGTGTTACATGCTAGATCGATGTGGCATTGAGTCGGGGTCCTGACAAGTAGGGAAGAACTGAGATTCATGTAGCAAACCTTCGACAGTGTGACGTAGCTGAGCCTTGCAGTGATGAGGGACAAAGCGGTTTGCTTCCGCAATAGCCAGGAAATCATGGCGCAGGGGTGGCACCGGGCCAATCACCATGTCATCACGCACTCGTCGATCCGGCGGTCCAAGCTCAATCGTCATCCCATGGGGCAGGTAGGGTACGACATTGAGGGGGAAATTCGCCATGGATGAGGGGAGCGGAGGGGCAGAGGCTGGAGCAGAGGTGGGTTCAGAGTACAAGGCAGAATGCGTATCGGCAGCAGGGGTGGGGGGTATGGGTACCCAGACTCCTCGATCAACGTGCATCGGCCGGCAATCAGCCGCCACGTGTCCCTGAGGGCCACTGGATGAGCATCATGCGGTCATCGTCACCTGACTAGCCAGGGGGTCATTAATACACTTTCCCATAAATGAGTGATTTTGATTATCCGATGTGTTTGACAGAATATTTTCTACCATCCTGTTATTGATTGAAGACCGGTGACAATCATGATAATCAAGCAATGAATCAGAATAATTAGGTAAACCCTCTAAATGAGTATCGGTAGCATCAATTTGCAAGCCTCTGTTAGGTAAGAGTTTATTTGTGCCATTTTTATGCGCAATATGTTCATATGGACCCAGGGCAGAGTGTTTGGGCCGCCAACATAGACGTGTCACGTTGGGCCTCTTGCAGTTCTTGTTAGTATGGCCTAGGCAGCCGCAGTCATAACATCGGTAACGGGCTGGGCAGGCAAAGAAGAGATGGTCGGAAGATCCATAGGTGACACAAGCCGATGTATGTACTTGGGCTGGCGCAGGAATTGGACATGTGCATGGCCTATCAAAACATACAGAGCAATAGTTGCCGGGCATTTAATTGCCAAATGATCATTGTCTCCACAGATTGAGCATATCATTGACGTGTCATAAATAAATTGTGGAGACGGGACAGAGGAAATTTTCCAAATTGAAGCAATCTTGTCCTCCGAGATTCCAGCATTATGATGATCCAAAATATGTCGCAGCATGAAGCGGGGAAGGAGTTTCCATTCCTTGAGTTTTTGACCCATAAATTTCCCCTTGATAGTCTCCAAAGAATTATTGTAGGGCGGTTTGAGATAAATTTTGAATCCACCAATATCCAAGGCCGTGGTAGGGTCTCATTAGTGACAACCTCCGTATTATTAGCATTGATTGGGCATTGAAAGCTGCCAAGAGCTAAATTAGTCGGTAATGAATGTTCTCTATAATCTAGGGATTGAACCATAGCAGTCACCGGAGCTAGCCGGGCATCCGCCGCCGACGAGGATTTCGGTAGATCATCCCCACAGCTAGGAGCAGCAATAAGACCAAATTTTGATAAAACCTCCATGGATGCAGCATCACAAATGGTTCCCTTCTGAGTAAAAGGTAGCTTAGATTTGATCGCCATAGGTGAACGAGCGAAAACCTCAGGAATTGGTTGATCAAGATGCCAACGTAAACATGAATCCTTGGAAACACCAGTAGCAGGACGATAGAGACTAAAATGATAGACAAAATCCAGCCAAACTCTGTCCTTGAGACCATAGATGAAATGACCAACTCTATTAGAGGCAACTGAAAATCTGTATCTTCTTCCATGCAAATGGATCACATTGAGACCAGAAGGAAGACCACCAATACAACATTGGAGAGCCACAGCAACCGATTCCTCATTGAGCATGAAGGAAGCCGAAGAGAAGTGTACCACCAAGAAAAATTCCTTGGTTCCACCAGAGGGGGAAAATGGACAGAAGAACGAAAACGTTGACGCACCTGATCCGCGACCGCCAGGCCGGGGGAGAAATCCCAGTGCAAGAGTCCCTCCATTGAGCCCTAAGATCAGGGAAGTTGTGGCCGCCGGCGCCGAAGTGGCCACCGGCGGTGGTCTCCTTGGAGCAGCCTAGAGGAGGAGCCTATCTTCGTCTAGCATTGAGTAGATGGTCGCTTAAAATATTACCTTCTCTGTCGCCGTTTATCAAAATCTGAAAGTAGGCCAATCATCGGCTTCTTCCCCCTTGTAACTAGTACTGGGGTGTTCATGGAAAACCCAAACACTCTTTGTCCAAATTGTTGGTTCTTTAAGGAGGTGTTTAGCGCAGCGAACAAGGCAATCAGACTATTCGGCTTTATAACTCTCACTTGGCCATAGAAGTCTATAATTTTAAATTTCGGCGAAGCCCCTAGTATCCGGAAGGCCGAACTGGGGCGCTATACACGCCTAAATCGGGCAAGGCCGATTCCTCGCCTTAAGAGGAAAAAATCTTTAAGGATTTAGTACCTCGCGAACAGCGACCAGCTCTCGCCGCATCATGACGGTCAGTTTTCGGCTTTCTCTACTGAGGTGCTTGTCCGGAAGAACCGGGACACAATCGCAGTAGTTCTCCCTGCGCTACCTTAGCCAATGTAATGGAACATAAGGTATCAAAACAAGGGAGACGGGCTAACCCAACTATTGACCCAAGACATGATTCGGAGCTGATGCATATAGTGTTATAAGTTTGGGGTGCCGCACTGTCGAAAGTGTTCGGACTTTTCATGGCATGTTATGGGGCTCAAAAATAAAAAAAGCCCCTGGCGCACGGATCATAGCAAAGCGTTCGGATCCAACATTGAATAAATATTCACGGGAAAATATGAAGATAGTAATAAGAAGCTGATGTTGTATACTATTTCCCGTTGTTATTTGGATAATACAGCAAGGCGTATGTGTACAATTAATGCATTAAGCAGTAAAAAATAGGACTATTTGACATGTCCTATCCATGGGCAGGCTGCATGCGGGTATGTAAAAACAGGTATAACGATCATTGAAAGAGACCACCTGGGTATTCCCTTGTGTGCAGAGCCTCTTGCCTCCTTGGTGTTCCCCTTAGTGATGAGTCCGATAGTCCGGTTCTCTGAAGGGGCTTCCCGAAAGTGGGGTCCTGAAAAGAAAGGAAGTTGAAGGATGTGCGGGCCTTGTAGGGGCTGAACCACACTGTGAACTGCATCGTCAACTTGCCTCCGCATATCCCCATGGTATTTTGACTGCGTAGTTGTTTACACGTGGCACAAATACCACCTCAGTGGGGCTATTGCGGAGGCCGGATTGCTAATCGAGCTCTTGGCGCGCCTGACCATCCTGCTGTGGGGTGCTCCAGACTCGCTTGACGGTGCTCGGGGTTGTTGTTGCCGGATAGGCTGTCTGTCAAAGAATATTGCTTTGTACTTCGGCCGCAAGGGCCGCAGTATGCTCTTCCGTACGGAGGGAGCGGTATGTGATTCCGTTGACTGTTATGACCCCACGTGGTCCTGGCATTTTGAGCTTGAGGTATGCATAGTGCGGTACCGCATTGAATCGAGCAAACGCAGTTCGTCCCAGTAGTGCATGATAGCCACTACGGAAAGGGACGATGTCGAAGATTAACTCCTCGCTTCGAAAATTATCCGGAGAACCGAAGACCACTTCCAGTGTTATTGAGCCCATACAGCGGGTCTCTACCACTGGAATTACACCTTTAAAGGTGGTTTTGGTTGGCTTGATCCGTGAGGGATCTATTCCCATTTTGCGCACTGTGTCCTGATAAAGCAGGTTCAAGTTGCTGCCACCGTCCATAAGGACTCACGTGAGATGGAATGCGTCGATGATTGGGTCAAGGACCAATGCGGCTGAGCCGCCATGACGGATGCTGGTGCGATGGTCCCTACGATCAAAGGTGATCGGGCAGGATGACTGTCGGTGTCAAAACCGGCGGATCTCGGGTAGCGGGTCCCGAACTGTGCGTCTAGGCGGATGGTAACAGGAGACAAGGGACACGATGTTTTACCCAGGTTCGGGCCCTCTTGATGGAGGTAAAACCCTACGTCCTGCTCGATTAATATTGATGATGTGTGTTACAAGAGTGGATCTACCACGAGATCAAGGAGGCTAAACCCTAGAAGCTAGCCTATGGTATGATTATTATTCGTCCTATGGACTAAAGCCATCCGGTTTATATAGACACCGGAGAGGGCTAGGGTTACACAAAGTCGGTTACAATGGTAGGAGATCTACATATCCGTATCGCCAAGCTTGCCTTCCACGCCAAGGAAAGTCCCATCCGGACACGGGACGAAGTCTTCAATCTTGTATCTTCATAATCTTGGAGTCCGACCGACCATGATGGTTCGGCTATCCGGACACCCCCTAGTCCGAGACTCCCTCAGTAGCCCCCGAACCGGGCTTCAGCGATGACGAGTCCGGCGCGTATATTGTCTTCGGCGTTGCAAGGTGGGTTCTCCTTCAAACTTCATGTTCCTGTCGAATAGTGTCCGGCTTCCTTATAAATGCTGCGCTCCTTGTCTTCTACGCCCAATAATGGCCTTCTTCCACGTGTCATATGAATGCGAAAAGCTAGGGTATTTTTACATTTTACCCCCTAGTCGTGCGAACGAGCCGCCTATAAGAGAGGCGAGGATCTAGATCCAGCTCACACCATCCTCCATCCGCAAGCTCTCATCGAAGCGCCTCTGACAAAAAATCCATTCTATCATGGATAGTGGACGCGGATCCTCCTCTCGCGCTCCCAGCCCTAAGCCAGGAGATTGGGGGAGATGCTCAGTTCCACACAGCGAGCTAGTGGCGCTCCAAACCGAGGGATATCTTCCCCCAGCTTTCATGGTTCCGGTTCGAGCCGGACTGGACACCTTTAGGGGTGAAAAGCAGGCGGAGAGCGTCCCCAACCCTTCCAAAGGAGAGCGGGTATGCTTCGTCCCTTATCTAATAAGGGGACTCGGATTTCCCATACATCCGTTTCTCCGGGGGCTCCTGGAGTTCTACGGACTCCAGCTTCACCACCTCACACCTGCCTCCATTTTGCACATCGCGGGCTTTGTAGCTCTTTGCGAGCTATTCCTGGGCATCGAGCCCCATTTTGCGCTATGGAAGAGATTGTTTTGCCTCGTACCCCGTTCTTACAAGGGGTCGATATATCAAGTGGGCGGAGCCGAAATATGGCGCATCGCCGGGACCGGATATCTATCCGGCACCCCGAAGAAGGCGTCCAAAGACTGGCCTTCGAAATGGTTCTACATGGAGGACGCCCCTCTGTCAGACCCAGTTCGGATCGGCCTCCCGGAGTTCAGCAATGCTCCCTTGAAGAAACGCCTGAGTTGGCGCCCGCGGAGCCCTCAACGGGAGGATGATGGGAGCGTCCATTATCTGATGGGCCGGATTAGGTTACTGGCCCATTCCGGATTGATCATGATTGGAATCATGGCCACGTGCATTATGCGAGGGGTGCAGCCACTCCAATATAGGGGCCACCCTATGTGGGATTTCAACGGGGAAGATGACATCACCCGTCATCACCCGCAGAGGGCCGGGCTCGGCAGCCGATCTGGCAAAGATCCTGTCTGGCTTGTACAAGGGGGAGGAGGAGGACTTCCTCCGCACGAATCCATTGAATGGATTCTCCATGAATAACCCTCGGAGCTGGGTAAGCGGACGTTTATCTACCCGATCCATACTTCCAAAGTCAAGTATCTTACTTCGTGATTTCGACGCAGGAGCTGCGCTGGGACGTGGAGGGCATACAAAGCCTAACTCCACAGCCCGAGGATCCGAAACGATCCCTTGATCCGGCCTCCGAAGAGGATCCGGACATAAAGGTGGAGCTGATCGACAGGGTGTTCCACCAACTTAGCGTGGACAATGCCCTAGTCGCCATTACGGCCGACTACCCCGGTTTGTTTCCGGCCTCCCAGGTGACTACGACCGAGGTCTTGACACCATCATTTGATCCATGCTCAATTCTGACCATCCTATACTGATGGTGCATCGCAGGAGGTGCTTTTGAGGCGGGAAGCCGAACCTGCGGCGGCTGACCAGCAAGGGTCAGTTCGGCCCAGCAGGCGGAATAGGAGTGCAGCGCAAATAGAAATGTCGCCACAATGGTACGGCGCATCGCTGTTTTTAAGGGAAGGATCCCTAGGAGGTACATTAATGCTCATAACTTTTTCTAGGAGAAAGAGCGCTCGCCGGACAGTGTCCGGAGAGGTTGCCAATCAAGCCTCCGCCAGCCATGCTCCATCGCGTGGTCTGAAAGTGGAGGTGAACACAAGGCAAGAGCCAGATGCTCCTCCAATGGAGGATGCCGACAGGCTGTCCGCCACCCGGTCTGAGGTGGAGAGCGCCATGAATCACATGCGTCGCCGGACAGTTCTTCGTGACGCGTGTTTCTCCCCGAAGGCGTTGAATGCCTTTGATGCGGGAAACGTGCACCTTTGTGCTGCTCAAGATGGTTTAACCAGAGCCACGGAGCAGTATGTGAAGGACATACGGGTAAGTAATTTTAATAGTTATATATGCTAGTAGCCCCCAAGACTTAAAATAGTTAAAATAACTGATTTAAGGATCATTTATTATGCAGGATCTTACGGAGAAGAATACCCACCTGTCCCAGGAGCTCCAAGAGTGCAAGGCCCAACTTGAGGCCGCACTGGCCGCCACAGGGGGAGCCACAGAGAACCCCGCTGGTAATACGTACTTCGAAAAGATAAGTAGTTAACAAAGTGCGGCGTGTGCATAAATCTGACAATAATATTGCAGAGGGCGCCGGACTAGATCCGGACAAGCAACATCTACTGCATCAGCTAAAGGCCGGCGAGAGGGTGCTTATGAAGGTGGAGCAGGAGAGGAACAAGCTCCAAGATGCCCACACCCAGCTAGGAGAAGAGCTGAAAGGTGTTCGAGCCCAGCTGTCTGGCTCCGTGAAGGAGAATCAGCGGCTTCGTCGCGGCATTTATAGTAAGTGCTTGAGCAAATTCCTTTGAAAAGAAGAATTCGGCGAGGAAGTCGATTGACAGAAATGTGTCTTTAGGTATGCTCATAGGTCGCCCTGCGGAGGAAATGCCCGGTTCAACGGGTGACCAACTTCCCGAGCTGGTGCAACTGCTCGAATGTGTTCGGCAGGCGATGAGTGGCGTTGTTCAGGCCTTATGGCCTTCCGTCTCCCTACCTGAGGGCCTCGGGGGGCTTGCTGAGAAGCTTCAGGGAGTACGGCGACGCCTCCATCTGTGGAAGATATCGGCCTGCCGTCAAGGGCGCCAAGGGAGGCCTGGGCCATGGTGAAGATGCGGTACCCGAAGGCTGACCCAAACCACATGGCCGAGGTCGGACCTGTGGGGCCTGATGGGAAGGAGATCCCTGTCCAGAGTGTGTCCGAATACCCTTACGGTTATAAAAGAACCGGGGCATGCGTGGAGACAAGGTGTCGTGGTCATAATTGCTTTATCAGACAAGTGCCCAACTAGCTATGTTATATTACATGGTTAGTAAGAAACATCTTCCATGGAGAATAGTTCCGTTAAGGGTTCCTTCCCCTAGGAGGCATGCCCTAAAGTGCATATCCGGACTGCGAAAATAGCAGAAAAAACATCTGGGGGCAGATAAATAAGTAAGTAATAAATCATCTTTCAAGTCACCGACCGAATATTCTCTTAAGAACGCTAGCTTTCGGCTTCACCCAGTCTGAGGTACACATCCGGCTGACCCGGCAGTAACAATCGCAGAGGTGCTCCCTTTACCTCCTAGCCGAACAATCGGGAATGTAGGGTTAAGCACAGGAGCCAGGCAACCCAGCTTGGCCAAAACTTAAGTCATATCGATGCATATAATGGTGAATAAAAGGTACATGCGGAAGTATGACACATGTGTTGGGCATGAAGCCCGTATAAATAAGCTTCTTTTAAAGAAGCCCCCAGGTATAATGAGTGCTAGGAGCACATCAAGTGTGTGCGAACCATGCGCGAATTAGCCTATCGAAGGTATTGAAAAAAAAGAAAAGTGGGAAGAAGGAGGGGGACAAGAGATAGTGAAAATGTAAAAAGGTGGACGGAGGAGTGAGACGAACTCTGAGTCCGGCGTTAGGCGTAGAATCTTCGGAGACGGGCTGCGTTCCATGGGTTCGGCTCGAGTCGGTTGTCAGATGCGTTGCGTAGATGGTATGCTCCGCTGGTCAGGACTTCGTCGATGATGAAGGGACCTTCCCACTTGGGCTTAAGTTTGTCCTTTTTCTTGTCCGACAGGCGTAGAACAAGTTCGCCAATGTTATAAGTTTTGGCCCGTACTTCTCTGCTTTGATATCTTCGAGCCTGCTGCTGATAAAATGCGGAACGAGCTTTTGCCACGTCCCGCTCCTCCTCTAAGGCGTCCAAACTGTCCTACCGATCCAACTCGGCTTGTCTTTCTTCGTACATGCGCACGCGAGGTGAGTCATGAATTATATCGCAGGGTAGAACTGCCTCTGCGCCGTACACCATGAAAAATGGTGTGAATCCGGTAGTTCGGTTTGGCGTGGTCCGCAGCCCCCAGAGTACAAAGTCGAGCTCCTCTACCCAGTGCGTGTTAGATTCCTTGAGGGACCACACTAGTCTGGGTTTGATGCCGCTCATGATTAGACCATTTGCTCGCTCTACTTGACCGTTAGTTTGGGGGTGATAGACTGAAGCGTAATCGAGCTTGATGCCCATGTTTTTGCACTAGAGTTTAACCTCGTCGACCGTGAAATTCGTGTCGTTATCGGTGATGATGCTGTGGGGGACACCAAAACGGTGTACTACCCCGGATATGAAGTCTATCACAGGTCTGGATTCGGCCGTTTTAACCGGCTTGGCCTCAATCCATTTGGTGAATTTGTCCACCATGACCAATAAGTATTTATGCTTGTGGGTTCCCCCTTTAAGGGGTCCAACCATGTCAAGCCCCCAGACCGCGAACGGCCAGGTGATGGGTATAGTTTTGAGGGTGGTGGGTGGCATGTGGCTCTGATTAGCGAAGAGCTGGCAACCAATGCATCGTTGGACTAAGCCCTGAGCATCTGCCCGGGCTGTCGGCCAATAAAATCCTGTATGGAAGGCCTTGCCTACAAGGGCCCGGGCTGCAGCGTGGTGCCCACCGAGTCCGGCATGAATTTCAGCCAGGAGATTTCGCCCTTCCTCTTCGGAGATACACCTTTGAAGGACTTCGGCTGTGCTTTTTTATAAAGTTCTCCCTCATGGACCTTGTAGGCTTTAGATCGCCGAACTATGCAGCGGGCCTCATTTTGGTCTTCGGAAGTTCTTGCCTGATTAAGTAGGCTAGGAATGGTTCCATCCACGGGGCAATTACTGCCATTATTTCGTGGGCTGAAGGTGTTATTTCATTGTCTGAGCCGCCGATTGTGTTAGAGTGGTCTGAGTTAGGTGGGGCAGCTGGCTCCGGATTGTTATTTCCGGACTCCTCTTCCCATAATACGGATGGCTTAAAGAGCCGTTCCAGGAAGATGTTTGGAGGGACGGCGTCGCATTTTGCGCCGATGCGTGCCAACATGTCTGCTGCCTGGTTATTATCCCCGGCTACATGGTGGAATTCGAGTCCTTCGAATCGAGCTGACATTTTTAGGACGGCGTTGCGGTAAGCTGCCATTTTCGGATCTTTGGCGTCAAAGTCTCCATTTACTTGGGATATTGCGAGGTTTGAATCCCCGCGCACCTCTAGGCGTTGAATGCCCATGGAGATTGCCATCCGGAGGCCGTGTAGAAGGGCCTCGTATTCGGCTGCGTTGTTGGAGTCCATGTACATTATTTGAAGTACATATTGGACTGTGTCTCCAGTTGGGGACGTCAAGACGACGCCAGCCCCCAAGCCGGCCAACATTTTGGATCCGTCGAAATGCATGATCCAATTGGAGTACGCGCCGTACTCTTTAGGGAGTTCGGCTTCGGTCCATTCGGCGACGAAGTCAGCCAGAACTTGCGACTTTATAGCTCGTCGTGGTTTGTAGGTTATGTCAAATGGTAAGAGCTCAATGGCCCATTTTGCAATCCTGCCCGTTGCGTCGCGATTGTTTATAATATCATTGAGAGGTACTTTGGAGGCCACCGTTATGGAACACTCTTGAAAGTAGTGTCTCAGCTTCCGGGATGCCATGAACACCGCATACGCTATCTTTTGATAATATGGGTACCGGGACTTGCATGGGGTTAAGACAGTGGATACTTAGTACACTGGTTTTTGAAGAGGGAATCTGTGCCCTTCTGTTTCTCGTTCGACGACGAGTACCGCGCTGACAACTTGATGTGTTGCTGCGATATATAATAACATAGGTTCGCCCAGGTTGGGCGTGGCTAGGACCGGATTTGTTGCCAGTATGGCCTTGATTTCTTCGAGTCCGGCCGTGGCAGCATCCGTCCATTAGAAGTGTTCGGTGCGCCGGAGGAGGCGATAGAGGGGCAGAGCCTTTTCTCCCAAACGGGAGATGAAGCGACTTAGAGCCGCTACGCATCCAGTTAGTTTTTGTATTTGCTTGAGGTCCTTTGGAATATCCAATTGTGCAGAGCTCGGATCTTGGCTGGGTTTGCTTCAATTCCTCTACCGGATACAATGAAGCCCAAGAGCTTTCCGGCTGGTACTCCGAAGACACATTTTTTCGGGTTAAGCTTAATGTCATATGCTCGGAGGTTGTCGAATGTCACCCTCAAGTCGTCTACTAGAGTTTCGACGTGTTTGGTCTTGACGACCACATCGTCTACGTATGCCTCTACTGTTTTGCCTATCTGGGTAGCCATACATGTCTGAATCATGCGTTCATATGTTGCGCCGACGTTTTTGAGTCCGAAGGGCATTGTGTTGAAGCAGAATGGCCCATATGGAGTAATGAATGCCGTTGCGGCCTGGTCTTTTCCCGCCATCTTGATTTTATGGTATCCGGAGTATGCATCGAGGAAGCACAATGAATCGTGCCCTGCGGTAGCATCAATGATTTACGACAATCCTTTATCATGTTCATGACCAGGAGGAATCTGGCCCAGTAACGATGTACTGTTTCATCGGGCTCTTGCCATATTTGAGATAGATCGCTTATGTTTGGGTGGGCGGGTGGAATTAAGTTCGGAACCCCGCCCGATTTGAGGCTCAAAGGCCAAGAGGCTTCCGGATTTGGAAGCTTGGTTTGCTGGACGCTTTCCAACAAATCTGGTCCGATGCCTGACTTTAGGTTCAGTATTTGATTAGCGTCCGTCCCTCCGCGGGAATCCGGCATGGAGGGATCGGGAATCCGGACATAGTTGGTTTTAACATAGAAGAAGAGTTGCCGCATTGTTCCTCTACCACAACAACGTGGTGGGTGACCTCGGGAGAGTTAATTTCTCTTAGATCGGTTTTAAGCCCAATCTGATCGTAGTCGGTAGCGACTCCCAGGGCGGCGATGCGATCCAAGAGCTCATTTACGGAGGAGAGCTCAATCGGATCTAGCTGCTCGGCGAATTCCGAGCTGACGTGAAGATCGCTTTTAATGACCTGAGAGGTCATTGCCGGAGCGGTGGCCGAACAGGCGGTCATAAGAAAACCGCCTAGCCGGATAGTTTGGCCGGCGGCCAAAGCTCCCTTGACGACGGTGCCGTCTTTAAAGACGGGAAAAGGCATCCTTCCTGATGGTGACGGCACGGAGGAACTCTCAATGAAAGCACCAATGTCGGTGTCAAAACCGGCGGATCTCGGGTAGGGGGTCCCGAACTGTGCGTCTAGGCGGATGGTAACACGAGACAAGGGACACGATGTTTTACCCAGGTTCGGGCCCTCTTGATGGAGGTAAAACCCTACGTCCTGCTCGATTAATATTGATGATGTGTGTTACAAGAGTGGATCTACCACGAGATCAAGGAGGCTAAACTCTAGAAGCTAGCCTATGGTATGATTGTTATTCGTCCTATGGACTAAAGCCATCCGGTTTATATAGACACCGGAGAGGGCTAGGGTTACACAAAGTCGGTTACAATGGTAGGAGATCTACATATCCGTATCGCCAAGCTTGCCTTCCACGCCAAGGAAAGTCCCATCCAGACACGGGACGAAGTCTTCAATCTTGTATCTTCATAATCTTGGAGTCCAGCCGACCATGATGGTTCGGCTATCCGGACACCCCCTAGTCCGGGACTCCCTCAATGACCATGGGTTGAACTTTGGGGCGGCACGGTTCCATCGCATAGAAGTCCCTGAGTGCACGCTTTCGCTCCCATTTGGGGATGTGAGTGGCGTAGATCATGTTTACCATTTTCACCTGGGGGGATTTCTTCTGTCCCCCAGTGTTCGGACTCCGGGGCTCCTCGTCATCATCGCTGTGCAGCCCCTTGTCCTTGTTCTTGACATTTATCCTGCCGGCCTGTTTGAACACCCAGCAATCTCTGTTAGTGTGATTGGCTGGTTTATCAAGGGTGCCGTGATTCTGGCACGAGCGGTCGAGTATGCGGTCCAGACTGGACGAAATCGAATTGTTTCTTTTAAACAGCTTCTTCTGTTGACCGGATTTGGAGTTGCTGAATCCGGCATTGACTGTCGTATCTTCGGCATTGTCGTCATTGTTCCGACGCTTATGTAAGTGCCAGAGTTTCCTGGCGCGGTGTTACGACGAGCCAGTCAACTGTCTTCGCCCGCGCAAAAGCGGGTCATTAGTGTCGTGAGGGCCGCCATGGACTTCAGTTTTTCTTGACCGAGGTGTCGGGCAAGCCACTCGTCATGGATATTATGCTTAAAGGCCGCCAAGGCCTCGACGTCTGGACAATCGACAATTTGGTTCTTTTTAGTTAGGAACCGAGTCCAGAATTTCCTGGCCGATCTCCGGGCTGTTGGGTAATGTGACTCAAGTCATCAGCATCCGGTGGTTGCACGTAGGTGCCCTGGAAGTTGTCCAGGAATGCGTCCTCAAGATTTTCCCAACTGCCCATGGAGTTCGCTGGCAGGCTATTCAGCCAATGTCCGGCTGGCCCTTTAAGCTTGAGTGGGAGATACTTGATAGCATGTAGGTCATCACCGCGAGCCATGTGAATGTGGAGAAGGAAATTTTTGATCCACACCGCGGGGTATGTTGTGCCATCGTATGACTCGATGTTGACAGGTTTAAACCCTTCTGGGATTCATGTTCTATTACTTCATCAGTGAAGCAGAGGGGGTGTGTGGCGCCTCTGTGCCGGGCTATGTCACGACGCAGTCCGGCTAGGTCTGGTCGGTTATGTTCGGCCTGGGCGGATTTATTATTATTGTATCTGGCATGACGATCATCGTCATGTGTTGTGGCGCACCCTCGTGATCCGTAGATCGATCTTGGTTGTCCTGCGTTGTTGTCCAATGTGTCTTGCAGGTCCTGCGTGTTACCCCGGGCCATGGTGAACCGGCATGGGGGTGCGGGCTGGTACATCGTTTTATCTCGGCCACGAGGTGGCCGGTCAGCCTCATCTTGTGCTGGAAGTTCAGGCTCTTCGGCCTCTTCTTCTAGAGATTTTTGCTTTGGGTATCCCCTAATGGGGGGCTCGAGTCCGTATTCCTCGGCCGCCAGGACGTCGTTCCATCTGTCCGCGAGCAGATCTTGATCCGCTTGGAGTTGCTGCTGTTTCTTTTTCAAGCTTCTTGCAGTGGCTATAAGCCGGCGCTTGAAGCGCTCCTGCTCGATCCTCCGGTACGCCAAATTCGTCGTCACCGAGGCTCACCTCGTCTTCGGAGGGAGGCATATAGTTATCGTCCTCCAAGTATCCGTCTGTCGCCTGATCCTCTGGGCTGACCTGCCCGAGTTCCTGTTTGGCTTGCTCGAAGGTGGGTTGATCAGGGTTGTATTCCTCTTCCGGCGCCATCTGGATTTTCTTCTCCAGTGCCGGTGTTGCTGTTGTGGGGCTTGGAGCGGCGCCGATGATGCCCATGCTTTGATTTCTTCCCTGAGGGGTTATCTCCTATTGCCTCATCGCCATTGTTTTCTTTGGGAGTATCCACCATATATATATATATATATATATATCATATGAAGAGGTGGCAGTCCAGCACCATGTGGGCGGTGGTTCCTGTTCTTCTCTTGCATCGTCGTCTATACCGTCGATGTCTTCGGAGTCGATGTTAAGCACGTCGGTCAAATCATTGACCATGGCTATTAAGTGGGTGGTGGGTGGGCGACGAATTTCTTCATCGCCTGCTTCCCACTCGAGCCAAACATAGTTCGGCCAGGAATCTCCTGATAGAGAGAGAGAGAGAGAGACCTTAATGAATTTAGCACATAGCCAAAGGGAGTGCTAAAAGATATCCGCGGCAGTGAACTCCATGATTGGGGCCCAATCAGATTCAATGGGTTTGGGTGCACGCGGTCCGAAACCCTCGACCTAAGACAAGTCGGGGGGGGTCCGGAGACACAGATCTCCTTAGGAGCAAAGTCTGTGTTCAGCTCCAACGCTGATGAGTGTGCGGCCTTCAGGGCGGGGTCCATCCACCCGTCCTTGGAAGGCACGATCTGCTCTGGAATGAAGTCCAGAGCCGTAGCAGGCGTGATGCTCCAAATACCGTCCGATGACAGATCTAGGTCATGCACGTGGTGATCGTTCGGCGCTCCTGACATGGGCCTGAATCCGTCGAAGATCAAGTCTCCACGGATGTCGGCAGTGTAGTTTAGGTTTCCAAACCTGACCTAACGGCCAGGGGCGTAGCTGTCGATCTGCTCTAGATGGCCAAGCGAGTTGGCCCGCAGTGCGAAGCCGCCGAACACGAAAATCTGTCCAGGGAGAAAGTTATCACCCTAGACGGCGTTGTTGAAGGTTGGAGAGGCCATCGAGCCTTACAACGACGACACACCTGAACTCTTAATGAAAGCACCAATGTCGGTGTCAAAACTGGCGGATCTCGGGTAGGGGGTCCCGAACTGTGCGCCTAAGGCTAATGGTAACAGGAGACTGGGGACACGATGTTCACCCAGGTTCGGGCCCTCTCGATGGAGGTAATACCCTACTTCCTGCTTGATTGATCTTGATGATATGAGTATTACAAGAGTTGATCTACCACGACATCTGAGAGGCTGAACCCTAGAAGCTAGCCTATGGTATGATTGTTGTTGTTGTGTCCTACGGACTAAACCCTCCAGTTTATATAGACACCGGAGGGGGCTAGGGTTACACAGAGTTAGTTACAAAGAAGGAGATCTACATCCAAATCGCCAAGCTTTCCTTCCACGCCAAGTAGAGTCCCATCCGGACACGGGATGAAGTCTTCAATCTTGTATCTTCATAGTCCAAGAGTTCGGCCAAAGTACATAGTACGGCTGTCCGGATACCCCCTTATCCAGGACTCCCTCAGGTACTACCGCATCCTTGCTCGTAGCCTGCTCCACGCTGTACTTCCGCTCCTCGATGCGGTACTACCGCTTGGACCGCGGAAGTCAAAAATTACTTCTACACCAGGCGCGGTACTACCGTGCCACCACGGCACGGTACTACCGCGGGCTGGTGCGGATGTAATTTTTTACATCCGCATGACGGCCCAGTACTACCATAGATGCATCTTGAGCTATTTTTCTGTCCAACTATCTTGCTTACTTGTTTCTTTTGGCTTTGGCCTTAGCATTTGCATTGATCCTTCTTATTGTTCGTGTGTGTTCTTGTGCTTTGTGTCTAAGTGGTGGCTCGGGTTCCCATGTTCATCGCTCGAATCCCAGCCGTGACACAGGGTCAAAGCGGTTGTGCAACCAAGATGAGGCTGCAGAGGGCTCCAATGCCTCCCATCGCAGAACCAAGCACACCGCCACCAAGCAGAAGGAGCCCGTCATGGGCATGGATGAGATGCCTCTGGACGAGTTCATTGTTCGAAGCAAGATCGACCCCTATGTGAACCCCCATGCCAACTTCAGAGGGAATGATTTGTTCTGGTCCAAGCAGCAGAACCTCATCTATATGGATGTGATCAAGGCCAAGCAGAACCATTATGTGGAAATTCACTGGATTGACATGCATCACACGAGGCAAGAAAAGCATTATAACTACTTTGGAGAAGCTTTAGATCTGGTGGAGCAGTTTGGCATTGAGCACATGCTGACCTTTCACCTGGACTTTGACCCAGACATTGTGGCTCAATTCTTTGCTTCGGTCCACTTCCACTCTGATGAAGCAAGGACCATGACATGGATGACCAATGGTCAAAAGTTGACTGCTAAGTGGAAGGATTTCATGGATCTGCTTCATATTCCCGATGAGGGGCTCAACTCGCCCACTGGAGTTCGCCCTCTTGCCAACTCTGACTCTGCCAACAAGAACAAGGTCCAGCCCTTCCTTGTTGAGAAGACACTTGCTAGTAAGAAGAAGGTGTGGGTGTTGAACTCCTTCCTTGACAACATGCATCGGACCTTCCGCAACACCCTCTTCCCGAGCATCGGTGACATGGGCCAGGTGCATGCCTATCTGGTGGATATGATGCTCATTTGTGAGGATGCGTGTCGGGTTCAAACTCAACCCCTTGATGTCTCACATATCATGTGGTGCGAGCTTCAGTTTACAGTGCTCAACCGTAAGGTCCCCATCTATGGGCCTTATCTGTTTCACTTGATCTCCAAGACTTGGGAGAAGCTTCTTCCCGATGATGAGTTCGAGGCCCCCGGCTGGATTCGTCATGAGACCATCAAGCTCCGCATCAAGAGCCAATGGGATAACACCACCACCTCTGCTGAGGCCGCGGCTGCCACAATGGATGTGGATGAGGATGAGATCGAGGAGGAGGAAGCTGATGAGGACAGTTCTGATGGATACAACCCTCCCGCTTTTGAGCCATCTTGGGTGAAGAAGCTGAAGTCAAAGATGAAGAAGTTGTTCTGCATGTAGTCTCAGCGGCAGTATAGGGCCCATGTTGCTCAGAAGCAGAGTCGCTATCGCGACAAGAGGATCTTGAGGAAGCTTGGTGAGGAGGTGTCTAGCGGCTCCGAGAAGCACATCACTCCCGAGGCAGACTGGATGGCCAAGCAAGGCTTCATGTGGACTGGGTCTGAGGAGGAGAAGGAGGATCCCATTCCTGCTGCTGAGTCCGACAAGGAGTCGTTTTCAGCCTGAGCTACCACCTTCGTTGTAGGTGCCCTCTTTGCCTTTTTGGTGCTTCGATGCCAAAGGGGGAGAGAGTGTAGGATTTGCGTGCCGTGTGTTTTAGCTCTGTTGCTTTGCTTTCCGTCTGTTGAACCTCGTTTGCTTTGGTTTAGTTCGTTTGGTTTGTGCTTGTGAGACTATGTTGAGACTAAGTTATCCTTCATATGGTGTAAGACATATGCACTCTATCATATCATTTATCGTTGTTTCTTAGTCATATCCATCATCTTGCATTCTTACTTAGAGTTGGTTATATTGCTGCAAGTGATGCCCTGTCTATAAAAGATAGGGGGAGTGTTGATCCTAGTATGTGTACTATCGGTGTCAAAACCGGCGGATCTCGGGTAGGGGGTCCCGAACTGTGCGTCTAGGCGGATGGTAACATGAGACAAGGGACACGATGTTTTTACCCAGGTTCGATCCCTCTCGATGGAGGTAAAACCCTACTCCTGCTTGATTAATATTGATGATATGGGTAGTACAAGAGTTGATCTACCACGAGATCAGAGAGGCTAAACCCTAGAAGCTAGCCTATGGTATGATTGTTGTATATATCTATCGACTAGCCTGACCTCGGTTTATATAATGCACCAGAGGCCTAGGATAACAAGAGTCCTAGCCGAATACGCCGGTGGGGGAGGAGTCCTTGTCTTGATCGCCAAGTCTTGCGGAATCTTCCTTGTATGCGGCAGCTGTCCGGACTGGCCCATGAGTATACGGCCATGGGGGTCCTCGGCCCAATCTAACAGATCGGGAGATGACGTGGTGAGTACCCCCTAGTCCAGGACACCGTCAGTAGCCCCCTGAACCGGTCTTCAAGTTAGGGACGCTCCTCGATTCTTCCGAACTGTTCTTCATCTTCGGTTGCCGGTCTTGAAAACTGGTTCAACAAATCTTCTCATCTTCTATCTTAAGGATCACCGAAATGCATTCGATGAGTTTACACGTCGGGTATCCGAGGATCCCCTTTAAGTTTCTGGCCTTTATCAATGCCTTGTTATTTTTATGCCATACCTCGGGTTCGAAGTTTCTCCTGGGAGGCAGTGTCCTCTTACGTCCGAGCTCTAACGCCGGACTGCATTCAAGGTATCTCTTGCAGCCGAGCACCAATGTCGGACTGCTTTCGAGCTCCAACGCCAAAATGTATCCGAACTCCAACGCTGGACTGTGTCCAAGCTCCAACGCCGGACTATATCCAAGATGTCATAGATCACCTTGGTCCAAAAAAGTTGAAGGAGTTTAGCCGAGCTTAATGCCGGAAATGCCCTCTAAGGAGCCAGCCACTTGCTTCCGAGCTATATGCCGAACTGCTTCCGAGGTGGTTAAGCACCTCGGTCATGGGCTGATTTTGGTCAATGTTTTTTATTGATGCAATTTATTCTCTGACAAGATATATAGCCAGTAGCCCTCAAGGTGTGTATCGGTCTAAAACCCGAGATGCACCTGAAGGATGACATAAGACCGCTGATCCCAGTAACCGCTGAGACTCGGGTTGGTTTGCAAAATCGGCCTGAGGATCAAGTCCTAGCTCGGCCGAATAATTCGGGACACAAAAAGCGGCGTGCTCAGTCCTCGAGACTCAGGTTGGGTGCGGCCGACCAACCCGAGGATCAAAATCTCCTCGGAAATTGTATTACACTTAAAATTTTCTGCATAGAATAGGCAATACAGTAGCCCCCGAGACACTGATCGGGTGGCAACACCAGATCAGGGGATCGATGTGCCCCTTTAATATTTGTAAATAATAAGCCCGAAGCCCAGTAGTCCCCGAGCCTTAATGCGGGCACGGGTGGCCGAAGTAAGGATCGATATCCATAGTAAAATCACAAATTATGTGCAATGAATCTATGTATCCAAGTACTTTAAGTCATTAATGCTCGGATCCGCATTGTACAAAACTTTGTTGACCGACCATCGGCTTCAACCTCCTCGGCCAGTAGCCGAGGAGTGTTTGTCCTACTTTATAAAGCCTTTATGAGGGCAAAGATTTACGACAAACAAGGCAATCTGGCCATACAGTTTTATAAACAAAGGTACGCAGAGAGATATGTTATATTGTTGTTTAACAGAAGAAATGTCTTCCAAAGAAAATAGTCCCGCTATCGGTTCCTTTCTTTGGGTTGTCATGCTAAGCATGATCATGAAACCTCAGCTCCAATGTAAGAGCAAAATATCGAGGATTTAGTTTGGGAGGCCAGTTAATAGCCCCCGGTAGTGTTCGTCGATAGTCGAGGTCAATCCGTAAACACTTCGGCCATTGTTATGAATGGCCCGTCGTTTAACACCGTCATCGGATCGCTGACCAGTTTACGCTTATTGTGACAGTCAGTTTTTGGCTTTCTCCACTGAGGTGCTTAACCATGTGAGCTGGAAGCACAATCGCAGTGGTTCTCCCTTTGCACACCTAGCCGAACAAAGCAGAACGTAGGAGGCAAGCGCAGGAGCCGGGCAACCCAACTATTGACCGAAGACACAATTCGAAACCGATGCATATATAGCAATATCCGAGAATATTTTTGCCGAATCTCTAAAGGTGTCCGGCGTTGCACTGCGAGACTTGTGTTGAAAACACACAAATAGTTTAAAAAGTGCCATAAGCTTGGAAAACCAAAAAACGTTAGTAAAAACTTGACGTACGAACGAGATCAAGTGTTCGGTGCCAATCCAAAAATTGGCCTTAGCAAAAGAAGTGCTTCTGTCGTGTTTTAACATGATACATCCTATCTCAAGACTTCAAGCGGGTCAGCCTACGGCTTCAACCTCCTATCCCGAGGGCGGAGTATTTCTCATTAGGCCAGTTTAGCAAACTAAACTCTAGCGGCTTTGAGAGAGAAATTAGGCTCCCCGGCTAGTGACCACACGCTCGTGTCGAAAAAAGGAGTGATAGATAATAATAATAATAATAATAAAACTTTGCAACGACTAAGAAGAAGAACACTTATCATAAAACGGCTCATATTAATTTTAGAGCCCCCAAGTGACTTGGGTAAAAGAATGATTGCATGTACCGAAGTACTTATATCATATCTATGTTCAACCGAACTTTAAACGCGTCTTAACCGACCGTCGGCTTCTCCCTCTTCGGTCAAGGACCGAAAAGTGTTATGTACTCCATCCGTCGAGAATATTGACGGTGTTTCTAATAACCAGGCAATCAGGCCATAAGGCTGTAACAGACAAAGCGCGCTCAGGGAACTTATGCTATATTACTGCAAAGTGTAAGAAGCATCTTCGAAGAAAATAGTACCCCCACCGATACCTTTCTTCGGTGCTCATTGTTATTATGAGACTTGTGCAATAGATTTTTTGTACTCATGAGTTCCGTTGTGTGCCGACCATCATTGAAAATTATAAGAGCGCTAGCTTTCGGCTTCACCCAGTCTGAGGTCCGGCTCGGATGACCCGTTCGTAACAATCGCAGAGGTGCTCCCTTTACTCCCTAGCCGAACAATCAGGAACGTAGGGGTAAACACAGGAGCGAGGCAACCCAGCTTGCAAATCGCTTAAGTCAATATGGTGCATATTGTGGCATAATACACGAACAAGGAACGAAGCCGTACAAGTATAATCATATGCAAGAGGAAAAAGCTTCATGAAGGAAGCCCCCAAGTAAACGGGTATTTGAATTTGCGCGTCACAAACAAAGTTTGGACAAGGAAATTTTTACAAGCAACTTTTTTCCAAAAATGTATAATGCTTGGTCGAGCCGAACACAAGTTAAAAATTTAAAACTTTGAGCATGAAGGAGACTTAGCTGGTTAATGTGTTCGGTATTGATGACGTCGTCCGAGCTTGATGCGGGACAAGGTTCCATCCCCCAAGTCGGTCCCGAGGTGGCGGAGCAAAGAGCTTGGCACTCCGAAGTGGTGACATAGCACAGTCAATGCAGTACGGCAGGGTGATGCCGAAGTCCCCGGTATGGTGTAATGAAGTGTTGACGAAGCCCCCCGTCCAGCCGAGGTGATGCCAAAGGATATAGTCCGGCTGGATCATTTTCCTGTGCACAAAAAATAGTGCAAACCAGAGATAATAGTAATAATAATAAAAAAAATCGTTTCATAACAAATAATTTATGCAAAGTGAGTAATAAAAGAAATATGGCCTGGCACCGAAGTCAATGTCGATGCAGGGCGGTGGCGTGATGCGGTAAAGGCATGGCAAGGCCTGAATTCACATGTCGGTTCGAGTTCCGGATGCGGCGTTCGCCGGACTATGTACGGAAACTGACCGAACCACCATGCGACCGTCGTTAATGCGGCCACCATTTGTTAGACCTGCGTACATATGATGTACAAACCAGAGTAATAATTCGTTGGGAAAAATGAACCCAAACAAGCAAAAAATACTAGGATTAATAGCACCTGGCTTATTTGTTGTAGCAATCCGAAGAAAGGTGATTCCCGAAATTGGGACTCGATCCGCACACCTATCGCCTGATGGGCGATAAAGCAACAGCATGGCGATGCTGGCAAAGGTTGGCTCGCCGAGGCAAAGCCCTCGGTCCAGCTAACGTGACGGAGCTGGTCGGCCAGCGACGTCGAAGTCTCCGGAGTAGGTTGATGAAGAGATGATGAAGCCCCCGGTCCAGCTAAGATGATGAAGCCTCGGTGTCAGCCGATGAGTCGAAGTAGGTCGGCGTGATGGACACCAGCTTGAAAAAGCAACAGTGCAGCCCTGCCGATGCAGATCATGACATGGTCGATGCCGGCTTGATGAAGTGACCGTGCGGCGATGCAGGTGTGCCCGCTCCGTGTAATCCATGGGGCGGCGATGTTGGTGATGATTTATCCTTCGCAATGCCAGACTCTTGTTCGGCTTGCCGAGATGATGATCCGAAGAAGTTGAGCGCGGCTCAACAAAGTGACGACGTGTCTAGCACAAATCGGCAGCCGTGGAGCAATATTGCCGGACTGGTTTGACACCAGCATGATGCTGAAGATCATGTTCAAAAGATTTTAAGGTTAGCGGGATGTGTTCGGGAACAAAACACGATACCCCATACAAAACTTCCTTCAAAAAGAATGTCCGAATTCCCGTTCATAAAAAGGACGAACTCGGGTCGGATTTGTTTTCGCGCAGAAAATAGATCCGAAAAGTGATGCACTAATCGGAAGGTTCCCGGAGTTTGGACGGTCGGATCGAGCTGAAATTTTGGGAGGTGGTAGATATAGGAATTCCGTAGCCGATCAACGGTTGGATCTTCCAAAGGACGTCCGAGCTAGAATCTGGACACCACGCCCTAAACTTGTCCAGATCCTCGTTCAGATTTGACAAGGCTCCGGTATGTCGCGGATTGCCAGAGATTCCTCCATCGGAACTCGACGAAATTTTCCAGGTTTGTCGTAGATTCAATTCTGCACTATTCCACCGAAGCAATCGTCGAACCGACGCTCGAGGAGGCGGTGACGGCGGACACAAGTTCGCTGTCTAGAAAAACAACATGGTCGCCCAAGGGCAATGTTGACGTCGAGCCCCCGGGCTTCCTGGATGATTCCTCCATGATCTTGATAGAGATCGGATTTGATGTTGATGAAGGACCTCATCCGAACATGACGGTCGCAGGCAGGGCGCAGTCCTTGGTCGAACCAAGGTGACCAGTCGAGCTGGTGACGAAGATGCCAAAGTCGTAGTTGATCTGCAGGCGAGCCATCGACCCTTTGCCGAGCACACAGCGGAACTCTCAATGAAAGCACCAATGTCGGTGTCAAAACCGGCGGATCTTGGGTAGGGGGTCCCGAACTGTGCGTCTAGGCGGATGGTAACAGGAGACAAGGGACGCGTTGTTTTTACCCAGGTTCGGGCCCTCTCGATGGAGGTAAAACCCTACTCCTGCTTGATTAATATTGATGATATGGGCAGTACAAGAGTTGATCTACCACGAGATCAGAGAGGCTAAACCCTAGAAGCTAGCCTATGGTATGATTGTTGTATATATCTATCGACTAGCCTGGCCTCGTTTTATATAATGCACCAGAGGCCTAGGATAACAAGAGTCCTAGCCGAATACGTCGGTGGGGGAGGAGTCCTTGTCTTGATCGCCAAGTCTTGCGGAATCTTCCTTGTATGCGGCAGCTGTCTGGACTGGCCCATGAGTATACGGCCATGGGGGTCCTCTGCCCAATCTAACAAATTGGGAGATGACGTGGTGAGTACCCCCTAGTCCAGGACACCGTCATGGACCGTGCAGTCCAAAGCACATATCTAAAGTGCACACATCTAAGGGGAGCCCGTATATATTTTATAGTTTATGGGTTTGCCGTTGCCTAACTTTTTATCCATATGTGCAAATCCCGTATTATCATCAATCCACCAAAAAAAAGGGGGAGATTGTAAGGGCATATTTATCCCTTACTAGTTTTGGTGATTGATGACAATGGTTTGCAGACTAATCATGTGCATCGAGCTTTTCAGATAGATCATGTCAGAGCACAAGACTATCTGGTGCCCCTCAAAGACTTTTGAAGACGGCGTTTCTCTACGTTTCTTTTCGTTGGATTTGAGTCGTAGGAGAGCCGTACTATTAAGAGGGGGTCCGTGTTGGAAAGGTTTGGGTGGAATCTCACGTACACATATTCCGTTTGCACCCTCTTTCCATTGGCTCTTTGGAGCTTCCTCCGTCTCACCATATCTCTACAGAGTGAAGGCTTCCTAAGTGTTGTTGTTCTAAGGCTGGCGGTAGTACTGCTCCCCAAAGTGGTACTACCGCAGGCCCTTGCGGTAGTACCGGGCCCTGGCACGGTAGTACCGTAGGTGCCCACAGAAGTACCGCTCCTCCTAAGCGGTAGAACCATGAGCTCTGTCTAGGCGCTTCTGCGCAAACGGTAGTAGGGGCGGATGTAATTTTTTACATCCGCGCCCTACGCGGTAGTACTGTGCTCCGGTGTGGTAGTACCGTGATGCCGGGCCAGACACAGCGGCACGAAGCGGAAGTAGGGGCAGATGTAATTTTTTACATCCGCGCCCTCCACGGTAGTACCGCACCTGGTTTGCGGTAGTACCATGTCGGACTTTTGCACATATATTTTCTCAGCGGAGGTAGTCACGGATGTATTTTTTTATATCCGTGCCTATAGTGCCTGGACCATGCTTGCCTTGCGGAAGTACCGCATGGGTTCGCGGTAGTACCGCGCTAGCGTTTCTACCGTCCCCTGTCGGTGCTCTTCAGAACGGGTCCAGGCCCTACCGTGCCCATGGTAGTACCGCAAGCCTCCACGGTAGTACTGCAGGCCCGTGCGGTAGTACCGCTCCTGGTGTGCGGTAGTACCACGGGTCGTGGGCTGAGTAGGTGGGTGTCGGTGTCAAAACCGGTGGATCTCGGGTAGGGGGTCCCGAACTGTGCATCTAAGGCTAATAGTAACAGGAGACTAGGGACACGATGTTTACCCAGGTTCGGGCCCTCTCGATGGAGGTAATACCCTACTTCCTGCTTGATTGATCTTGATGATATGAGTATTACAAGAGTTGATCTACCACGAGATCGTAGAGGCTAAACCCTAGAAGCTAGCCTATGATTATGATTGTTCTTGTCCTACAGACTAAACCCTCCGATTTATATAGACATCGGAGGGGGCTAGGGTTACATAGAGTCGGTTACAGAGAAGGAGATCTATCATCCGAATCACCAAGCTTTCCTTCCACGCAAAGGAGTGTCCCATCCGGACACGGGACAAAGTCTTCAATCTTGTATCTTCATAGTCCAACAGTCCGGCCAAAGTATATAGTCCGGTTGTCCGGATACCCCCTTATCCAGGACTCCCTCAGTAGCCCCCGAACCAGGCTTCAATGACGATGAGTCCGGCGCGCAGATTGTCTTCGGCATTGCATGGCGGGTTCTTCTCCAAATCCAGAGTACCCGTCGTAGCGAACAGTGTCCAGCCTCCCATTAATGTAGTACTCCTCGGCTTCTGTGCTTTAATAATGGCCATCTCCATGTGTCAAGCGAATACAAGGAGTCGGGGTCATTTTTACATTTGCCACCCTGACCCTGTGAGTGAACCGCCTATTTGAAGAGACGGGGATCCTCAGATCCAAATCTCACCATCTTCTCCCAAGCAAGCATTCAACAGAGTGCGTCCAAAAAAATCAATTCCATCATGGTCGGTCGCCGTAGCTCCTCTTCTTGCTCCCGTAGTTCTGCGCCGGGTAACTGGGAAAAGTGTTTCGTCCCCCATAGCCGCCTAGTAGAGTTGCAGACCCAAGGGTTCCTTCCACCTGCATATATGGTCCCCGTCCGAGCCGGGCTAGCCACCTATAACGGCGGGGAGCAAGCAGAGAACTTTCCAAACCCATCTAGAGGGGCGGATATGCCTTGTCCCATATTTGCTGAGAGGGCTTGGGTTTCCAATCCACCCATTCCTCCGCGGGCTCCTGGAGTTCTATGGTCTCCAGCTGCATAGCTTTACTCCTGCCTCCATACTGCACATTGCAGGGTATGTTGCCTTCTGCGAGCTATTCCTGGGTTGCAAAGCTCATTTCGAGTTATGGAAGAGGCTATTCTACCTCGTCCCTCGCAATCAGGAGGGATCTATATATCAAATAGGCGGAGCCAAAATATGGCGCGTCGCCAGGCCGGATACCTGTCCGGCACTCCAAAGAAGACATCCGAAGACTGGCCTTCGGAGTGGTTTTATGTAGATGATGTTCCCCTTCCGGACCCAGTCCGACCGGGCCTTCCCGAGTTCACCAACGCCCCGCTGAAGAAACGCCAAAACTGGCGCCCGCGGAGCCCCCAGGAGGAAGATGACAGAGAGGTCCTCTATCTGATGGGCAGGATAAAAACACTGGCCAAATCAGGATTGACAATAATAGAAGCCATGTCAATATGCATAATATGGGGGGTGCAGCCACTTCAATATCGGGGGAAATCCATGTGGCACTTCAATGGAGAAGACGACGCCACCCGCTGCGGTCGTAAAGGTCCGGACTCCGCCACCGCACTGGCGAAAATATTGTCCAATTTGTACAAAGGGGAAGAAGAGGAGTTCCTCCGCATTAAGCCGCGGGATGGATTTTCCATGTACAACCCCCCAAGCTGGGTAAGCTGCCATTCCTCACTCGACTCTATTCGTCCCTGTGTCCTTTGTCACCAATCATTTATCCTACTATTTTCAAAGCAGGAACTGAGAAGGGTCGTGGAAGAGTTCAACAGCCCACCTTCGCAGCCATAGGATCATGGCCGGGCTCTCGACCCCGGACTTGAAGAATATCCGGATGTATCCGTGGAGCTTGTCGATGGGACATTCTATCAAGCAAGCCGCGACGGCGCGCTGGTGGCCATCCTTGCCGATTATCCCGGACTGCTCCCGGTGTCGAATCTAATTAAAGACGGAGCCCTAACTTCCGAATTATGCCGTGCCTTAAGCGCACATATTGTATTTTTACAGAAACGGCTATCAGGACGTCGTGCCGAGCCCACGTGGGCTCATCGGCAAAGGGCATCCGGGGCCGGGCAGACGTAAGAGGAAGGCGGTTAGGATTGAGACGCCGGGGCAGAGGTAGAAATTAAGCTTGCTCTGTGATTATCCTTGCCGAAACGTGATAGTTTTCATTATGTCCTGGCAGAAAAAACATTCGCCGGACTATATCCGGAGACCCTGTCGACCACGCCTCAAACAACCGGATTCCTGAACCGGACTCATGGGTGGAGGCTGGTGTGGGGGCAACGCCGAATTACCCTCCCACAGAGGACGCGGACAGGCTTTCCGCTACAAACTCCAAAGCAGAGAGCGCCATGAATCATCAACGTAGATGGGCCGTACTCCGCAATGGTATTTTCTCCGAGGAGGCTTTCAATGCCTTCAACTTCGGAGACGCATATATTCGCGCCGCTCAAGATGGACTTGCCAGAGCGACGGACCGGTATGCAAAGGATATACGGGTAACAAAATTTGATAAGTATGTGTAGTAGTAGCCCCTGAGACTTGAAACAGTTGGCACAACTGATTTAAGGATCATTGTATGCATAGGTTCTTGTGGAGAAGAATACCCATTTATCTCAAGAGCTGGAAGAATGTAAGACCCAGCTGAAGGCCACTTTCCCGGACAAGAGGAGTCAAAAAAGGCCTCTTCCGATAAGTCTTGCCTTGATAACGGAATTTGTAAGGATATATACCAGTTATGTATTCGGCATGGTTTGATAAATCTAATAAAAGATGCTGCAGACAATTCCGGAGAGAATCCGAAGATTGTGGAAGATAATGAGCCACATCTGTGAAGTCAGCTGAAGGCGGGCGAGCGTGTGCTGACGCGGGCTATTCGAGAGAGAAATAATCTCCAAGATGCTAATATCCGACTGAGCGTCAAATTAAAAGATGTTCGGGCTCAGCTCGCTGACTCCGTGAAGGAGAATAGGAGGCTTCGACGCGGCATTTATAGTAAGTGCTTAAACGAACTGTAGTACAGTTCGGCGAGGAAGCGTATTCACAGAGTTATGTCTGTAGGTATGCTGACGGGTCATCCTGGAGAGGAGATGCCCGGATCCGCAGGTGATATGCTGCAAGATCTTTCACAACTGCACGAACGAGCGCGCAGGTGATGCAGGGTATTGCCCAGGCCTTGTGGCCATCCGCTTCCCTGCCAGGAGGCATGAGCAAGCTTGTGGAGATGCTCAAAAGAGCACGGCGGCGCTTCTGGTTATGGAAGATATCAGCCTGCCGACAAGGTGCGAGGGAAGCCTGGGCCACGGTGAAGACGTGATATGCCAAGGCTGACCCGAACCATATGGCCGAAGTCGGACCGGTGGGGTCAGATGGGTAGGAGATACCCGTAAGTCTGGTATATGACCAAGTAGCGTTAGCCGCAAAGTATTCCCAACAGGATTGTAGGCTAGACAGCCTGTTGGATGGTATAGAGGAAGAATATAGCCAGTCCAAGTGACTATGTAATTAAATGGACCTATGTAGTCCCTAGCCGGATTGAAAATCATTTGTCATGGCGGACCTTTTCGCTTCAGCCCCCGGACCCGATAGTCCGGAGTGTATTCGAATACCCACACAGTTATGAAAAACCGGGGTATGCATGGAAACCAGGCGTAGGGGTCATGAGTGCTTGAACAGACAAGTACCCAACTAGTTATGTTATATTACATGGATAGTAAGAAACATCTTCCAGGGAGAATAGTTCCGTTAGGGGTTCCTTTCCCTGGGTGCGCATGCATCGATGGGCATGTCCGAACTGCGAACAGAAGCACAGGAAACAAAAACATCTGGGGAATCACGTTGTAATTAACGAACACATCTTTTGATCACCGACAGAATATTCCCTTAAGAACGCTAGCTTTCGGCTTCACCCAGTCTGAGGTACACATCCGCTTGAACCGGCGGTAGCAATCGCAGAGATGCTCCCCTTATGCCCTAGCCGAATTAACAGGAATGTAGGGCATAAATACAAGAGCCAGACAACCCAGCATGGACAAAACTTAAGTCATATCGATGCATATAATGGTGAAGAAAAGGCACATATGGAAAGAAAATGCATATGTGGCTGGCAGGAAGCCATTAAAGTAGTTATATTTAGCTTCCGTATAGGAAGCCCCCAGGTATAATGAGCACACGTAGTGCGGCCGGAGCGATCAAAGCATCCGTACAGTGTTTAAGGCTGTATGTGAAAAGGAAAAGAGGGCGAGAAAGGAAAAAAGAGAACATAATTTAAGAAGCGGAGGCAAGGATATGAACACTGAGTTCGGCACTAGGCGTAGAATCTTCGGAGTCTGGCCGCGTTCCATGGGTTTGGCTCGAGTCTGTTATCAGATGCATTGCGCAGACGGTACGCTCCTCCGGTGAGAACTTTATCAATGATGAAGGGACCCTCCCACTTGGGTTTGAGCTTGTCCTTCTTCTTCTCGGGGAGGCGTAGAACTAGTTCGCCAATGTTATAAGTTTTGGCCCGTACTTCTCTACTTTGATACCTTCAAGCCTGTTGCTGATAGAATGCGGAACGGGCTTTTGCAACTTCATGCTTCTCCTCCAGAGCATCTAAGTTGTCCTGCCAATCTAGTTCGGCTTCCTTCTCTTTGTACATGCGCACGCGAGGTGAGTCATGGATTATGTCGCAGGGTAGCACTGCTTCTGCGTCGTACACCATAAAAATGGTGTGTATCCGGTGGTACGATTCGGCGTGGTCCGTAGCCCCCAGAGTACGGAGTCGAGATCTTCGACCCAATGCGTGTTTGATTCCTTCAAGGATCGCACTAGTCTGGGTTTGATGCCGCTCATGATGACACCATTTGCACGTTCGACTTGACCGTTTGTTTGGGGGTGATAGACAGAGGCGTAATCGAGCTTGATGCCTATGTTGCCGCACCAAGTTTTCACCTCATCGGCTGTGAAATTTGAGCCATTGTCAGTGATGATGCTATGGGGGACACCGTAACAGTGTACGACCCCTGATATAAAGTCTATCACTGGTCCGGATTCGGCCGTTTTAACTGGTTTGGCTTCTATCCATTTGGTGAACTTGTCCACCATGACCAATAAGTATTTTTTTCTTATGGCTTCCCCCTTTAAGAGGTCCAACCATGTCCAGCCCCTAGACCGCGAAGGGCCAAGTTATGGGGATTGTTTGGAGAGCGGTAGGGGGCATATGGCTCTGATTGGCGAAGAGTTGGCAACCAATGCAATGTTGGACAAGGTCATGTGCATCTGCCCGGGCTGTCGGCTAGTAAAAACCTGTATGGAAGGCCTTGCTTACAAGTGCCCGAGCTGCAGCGTGGTGCCCGCCGAGTCTGGAATGGATTTCGGCTAAGAGCCGCCGCCCTTCCTCTTCGGAGATGCATCTTCGGAGCACTCCGGTAGTGCTTTTCTTATAGAGCTCTCCTTCATGGACTTTGTAGGCCTTAGAACGTCGCACAATACAACGTGCCTCATTTTGGTCCTTAGGGAGCTCTTGCCTATTTAGGTAGGCTAAGAAGGGCTCGGTCCACGGGGCGATGACATCCATGATTTCGTGGGCCAAAGGTGTTATTTCGGTGGCAGAGCCTCCGATTACGTCAGATGGTTCGGAATCTGGGGTTGTATTCGGAGCCGGACTAATATTGCCGGACTCCCCTTCCCATACCACGGACGGCTTGAACAACCTTTCCAAGAAGATATTAGGTGGGACAGGATCGCGTTTAGCACCGATACGGGTGAGGATATCCGCCGCTTGATTATTTTCTCTGACCACATGGTGGAATTCGAGCCCCTCGAACCTAGCTGACATTTCGAGGATGGCATTATGATAAGCCGCCATTTTTGGATCCTTGGCATCAAAGTCTCCATTTATCTGAGATATTGCAAGGTTCGAGTCCCCGCGTACTTCGAGGCGTTGGATGCCCATGGAGACTGCCATCTGAAGACCATGCAATAGAGCCTCGTATTCGGCTGCATTGTTGGAGTCTGTGTATAATATTTGGAGTACGTATTGGACCGTGTCTCCGGTGGGGGATGTCAGGACAACACCTGCTCCCAATCCGGCCAGCATTTTAGAGTCGTTGAAGTGCATGGTCCAATTGGAGTACACGCCGTACTCTTTAGGGAGTTCGGCTTCTGTCCATTCAGCGACAAAGTCAGCCGGAATTTGCGACTTGATGGCCCGTCGTGGTTTGTATGTTATGTTGAACGGAAGGAGCTCGATATCCCATTTAGCAATTCGGCCCGTTGCGTCGCGGTTGTTTATTATATCATTGAGTGGTACTTCGGAGGCCACGGTAATCGAACACTCTTGAAAGTAGTGTCGTAGCTTCCGGGATGCCATGAAGACCGCGTACGCTATCTTTTGATAGTGTGGGTACCGAGATTTGCATGGAGTGAGGAAAGTGGACACGTAATATACCGGCTTTTGGAGCGGGAACTTGTGTCCGTTTGCTTCTCGTTCAACGACGAGCACTGCGCTTACAACTTGGTGTGTTGCGGCTATGTATACTAGCATGGGCTCGCCAGTATTTGGCGCGGTCAGGACTGGATTGGTGGCCAAGAGTGCCTTTATTTCTTCCAGTCCTGCCGTGGCCGCATCCATCCACTCGAAGTGTTCGATGCGTCGAAGAAGGCGATAAAGAGGTAGTGCCTTTTCTCCTAATCGGGAGATAAAGAGGCTTAAGGCAGCCACACATCCAGTTAGTTTCTGGATCTGCTTGAGGTCTGTTGGGATAGCCAACTGTGACATAGCTCAGATTTTTGCCGGATTTGCTTCAATTTCTCTATTGGAAACGATGAAGCCGAGCAATTTCCCGGAGGGTACACCGAAGACACATTTCTCCGGGTTGAGCTTGATGTCGTATGTTCGGAGGTTGTCGAACATGAGCCTCAAGTCATCTATTAAAGTTTCAACGTGTCTTGTTTTGATGACCACGTCGTCTACGTAAGCCTCTACTGTTTTGCCGATTTGTTTTTCCAGGCATGTCTGAATCATGCGCTGATAGGTTGCGCCGATGTTTTTGAGCCCGAAAGGCATGGTGTTGAAATAGAAGGGGTTGTATGGCGTAATGAAGGCCGTTGCGGCTTGGTCAGACTCCGCCATCTTGATCTGATGGTATCCGGAGTATGCGTCGAGGAAACACAATGAGTCGTGTCCTGTGGTGGCATCGATGATTTGATCGATGCGGGGGAGGGGGGAGGGATCCTTGGGGCAAGCCTTATTGAGGTCCTTGAAATTGACACATAGGTGCCAGGATTTGTCCTTCTTTGGTACCATTACCAGGTTTGCTAGCCAATCTGGATGTTTTATGTCTCTGATGAATCCGGCCTCGAGTAGCTTGGCTAGCTCTTCTCCCATGGCTTGCCGCTTAGGCTCTGAGAAGCGCCTAAGAGTCTGCTTGACTGGCTTGTATCCTTTCAGTATATTGAGGCTGTGTTCGGCCAGCCTGCGTGGGATGCCCGGCATGTGTGAAGCATGCCAGGCAAAAATATCCCAATTCTCACGCAAGAAATCTCGCAGTGCGGCGTCTATTGTGGGGTTCAACTGTGTCCCAATGGAAGCTGTCTTTGAAGGGTCCGTTGGGTGGACCTGGAATTTGACTATCTCGTCCGCGGGTTTGAAAGAGGTGAACTTGGGTCGCTTGTCGAGTATCACATCGTCTCTGTCCACTGTGGCTCGCAGCGTTGTCAATTCTTCGGCCGCGAGGGCTTCTGATAATGCCTCCAGGGCTAGTGCGGCGGTTTTATTTTCGGCGCGAAGTGCGACATCCGGATCGCTAACTAGAGTGATTATTCCATTGGGCCCGGGCATTTTGAGCTTCATGTACCCGTAATGGGGTATAGCTTGGAAGCTCGTGAATGCGTCCTGCCCTAAGAGGGCGTGGTATCCGCTGCTGAACGGGGCCACTTGGAATGTAATTTCTTCAGACCTGTAATTCTCCGGCATGCCGAATACCACATCTAGTGTGATTTTTCCCGCGCATCGCGCCTTCCGACTAGGGATGATTCCCCTGAAGGTCGTGCTGCTTCGCTCAATGCGGCTCTTGTCAATTTCCATCTTGTTGAGGGTTTCCTTGTAGATGAGGTTTAGTCTGCTTCCGCCGTCCATGAGCACTTTAGTGAGCCGGAAGCCGTCCACGATTGGACTAAGGACCAAAGCGGCTGGTGCCCGGACTATTCGGATTTGAGGTTCGTCATTGGCGTTGTAAGTTATAGCCTGTCGTTCCACGGATTTATTGTTGCCACGTGGCAAACTTCGGCGAGACTGCATTGAGCTCGCTTGCGCCTATTATTTGAGGCGAAAGTCTCGAAGACTGTCAATACCGTATTGTTATTTCCGGCGGAATGTTGTTCTGCTGTGTGGTTTATGAGGAGATCCTCGCCGCTCTTTGCTACCTGCCAGAGTATCAACATGCTCTAAGGCTATGTGTTGGCATGGTATCCGGTGTGCTGTGAATTTTGTATGGCCCATTGAGCCATTCCTCCAATGCAGTTCCACGCCTTGCATCGGGCTTTGATTTTTTGGTAATTGAATCAGGTAACTTACAAGAGTTTGCCCTTTTAGTTCGGACGAAGGGTTTAGTGAGAGCCGGATTATCCCAGAAGTTTGTTTGGGTTTTCCAAGCGCTTTCCATTGCACGGTATTTCTGCACTATGGCTGCTAAGTCAGCGAAGTGTACTATGTCACGGCGACCTATAGCGTTGAGGATCCCTTTGTCCGTGCAATTTTTGCAAAAGAGGAAGATTGCGTCTTCCTTGTGATAGTCCTTGACCTTATTTACCACAAGGAGGAATCTGGCCCAGTAATGATGTACTGTCTCTTGGGGCTCTTGTATGATATGCGAAAGATTGAATAGATCTGGGTGGGTGGGTGGTTTCGAATTCAAATCCTGACCCAATCTGAGACCCAGGGGCCAAGAAGCTTCCGAGTTTAACAGCTCGGGCTCCAGGATGTTGCCCAATTTCTTCGGCCCGCCGCCCGATTCTGAATTTTGTGTTTGGGCCATGTCCTCCTGCGAGCGGGTGTCCGGCTCGGAGAGCTCGGAAATCCGGACATAGTTCATCATCAAAATAGAGGGAGAATTCGCATGATGCTCTTCCACTACCGCTATCTCATGGGTGACCGGCGGAGAGTAAATCTCCCTTTTGTCGGGTTTAAGCCCGATCCGGTCACAGTCCGTAGCGACGCCCAGGGCGGTGATGCGATCAAAGAGCTCATTAAGGGAGGAGAGCTCCATCGGGTCCATTTGTTTGGCGAGTTCCGAATCGACGTGGAGGCTATTCTCGATGACCTAAGAAGTCATCGTCGGTGCGACAACTGATCGGGCGGTCATGACGAAGCCGCCCAACCAGAGAGTTTGGCCTAGGGCCAGGGCTCCCCCAGAGGTGATGTTGTCCTTGACAACGAGACGAGTCATCAAGCCTTATCGCAATGACACAGAGGAACTCTCAATGAAAGCACCAATGTCGGTGTCAAAACCGGCGGATCTCGGGTAGGGGGTCCCGAACTGTGCGTCTAAGGCTAATGGTAACAGGAGACTGGGGACATGATGTTTACCCAGGTTCGGGCCCTCTCGATGGAGGTAATACCCTACTTCCTGCTTGATTGATCTTGATGATATGAGTGCTACAAGAGTTGATCTACCACTAGATCGTAGAGGCTAAACCCTAGAAGATAGCCTATGATTATGATTGTTCTTGTCCTACGGACTAAACCCTTCGGTTTATATAGACACCGGAGGGGGCTAGGGTTACACAGAGTCGGTTACAGAGAAGGAGATCTATCATCCGAATTGCCAAGATTGCCTTCCACGCAAAGGAGAGTCCCATCCGGACACGGGACGAAGTCTTCAATCTTGTATCTTCATAGTCCAACAGTCCGGCCAAAGTATATAGTCCAGCTGTCCGGATACCCCCTTATCCAGGACTCTCTCAGTGGGTAACGATTGGAATTGTCCCGTGACTATAAAAGGGGTGTCTTCTTCCTCTAATTGACCACCTCTTCCACCTCCAAGCTCCATTGTTGCTCCAAGCTTAGTTTTCGCCCGATCTCTCTCCCTAGCCAATCAAACGTGTTGATTCTCTAGGGATTGGTTGAGAAGGCCCCGATCTACACTTCCACCAAGAGAAATTTGATTCCCCCCACTAATCCCTTGCGGATCTTGTTACTCTTGGGTGTGTGAGCACCCTAGACGGTTGAGGTCACCTCGGAGCCATAGTCCATGTGGTGAAGCTTCGTGGTGTTGTTAGGAGCCTCCAATTCAGTTGTGGAGATTGCTCCAACCTTGTTTGTAAAGGTTCGGTCGCCGCCTTCAAGGGCACCAATAGTGGAATCACGGCATCTCGCATTGTGTGAGGGCGTGAGGAGAATACGGTGGACCTAGTGGCTTCTTGGGGAGCATTGTGCCTCCACACTGCTCTAACGGAGACGTACTTCCCCTCAAAAGGAAGGAACTTCGGTAACACATCCTCGTCTCCATCCATTCCACTTTTGGTTATCTCTCACCTTTACTTGTGCAAGCTATATTGTGTTATTTCCTTTGCTTGCTTGTGTACTTGTTGTTGTTGCATCATATAGGTTGCTCACCTAGTTGCATATCTAGACAACCTACTTTGATGCAAAGTTTAATTTGGTAAAGAAAAGCTAAAAATTATTAGTTGACTATTCACCCCCTCTCTAGTCAACTATATCGATCCTTTCACACCGGTCCTCGGATCTTGACTAATATCCATCCAACATTGACAAATCAACTTGTCCTCATCTTGTGAATATGAACCCGTGTGAATGCTCTTCTTCCTCTTTTGTGCTTCTGCTCTTTGGGTGAGCTCGTCGATGAACAATGGCTCGCCCCTAATATCAATATCAATGCCTTCTTCTTCATCGCCATCACCTTCGCAATAGATGTCATCATCTTCATGCCACGAGTCACCATGGTCGTAGTCAGCATGGTCGTGGGCCTCTTCATCGGCCGCGTACTGGGCGCGACCATCCTAACTTTGGGTCTCCTCGGGATCGTAGGCACCGCCATGTCCACCCTCGTAGATCACATCCTCCATGAACTGGTTGTAGAAGGGGCCGTCGACCGTTGGCGTTGGTGTTGGCATTTTGTCGAACAGGACGCGGGGCTGTTTGGAAATATGCCCTAGAGGCAATAATAAAAGTATTATTATTATATTTCCTTGTTCATGATAATTGTCTTTTATTCATGCTATAACTGTATTATCCGGAAATCGTAATACACGTGTGAATACATAGACCACAATATGTCCCTAGTGAGCCTCTAGTTGACTAGCTCGTTGTGATCAACAGATAGTCATGGTTTCCTGGCTATGGACATTGGATGTCGTTGATAACGGGATCACATCATTAGGAGAATGATGTGATGGACAAGACCCAATCCTAAGACTAGCACAAAAGATCGTGTAGTTCATTTGCTAGAGCTTTGCCAATGTCAAGTATCTCTTCCTTCGACCATGAGAGCGTGTAACTCCTGGATACCGTAGGAGTGCTTTGGGTGTATCAAACGTCACAACGTAACTGGGTGACTATAAAGGTGCACTACAGGTATCTCCGAAAGTATCTATTGTTTTATGCGGATCGAGACTGGGATTTGTCACTCCGTGTAAACGGAGAGGTATCTCTGGGCCCACTCGGTAGGACATCATCATATGCGCAATGTGACCAAGGAGTTGATCACGGGATGATGTGTTACGGAACGAGTAAAGTGACTTGCCGGTAACGAGATTGAACAAGGTATAGGATACCGACGATCGAATCTCGGGCAAGTAACATACCGATAGACAAAGGGAATTGAATACGGGATTGATTAAGTCCTTGACATCGTGGTTCATCCGATGAGATCATCGTGGAACATGTGGGAGCCATCATGGGTATCCAGATCCCGCTGTTGGTTATTGACCGGAGAACGTCTCGGTCATGTCTACATGTCTCCCGAACCCGTAGGGTCTACACACTTAAGGTTCGATGACGCTAGGGTTATAAAGGAAGCTTGTATGTGGTTACCGAATGTTGTTCGGAGTCCCGGATGAGATCCCGGACATCACGAGGAGTTCCAGAATGGTCCAGAGGTAAAGATTTATATATGGGAAGTCCTATTTTGGCCACCGGAAAATGTTCGGGATTTTTCGGTATTGTACCGGGAAGGTTCTAGAAGGTTCCGGAGTGGGGCCCACCTGCATGGGGGGACCCACATGAACGTGGGTAGTGGGGGCAAGGCCCCACACCCCTGGTCAAGGCGCACCAAGATCCCCCCTTAGAAGGAATAAGATCATATCCCGAAGGGATAAGATCAAGATCCCTAAAAAGGGGGGATAACAATCGGTGGGGAAGGAAATGATGGGATTTCTTTCCTCCCACCTTGGCCAACGCCCCAATGGACTTGGAGGGCAAGAAACCAGCCCCTCCACCCCTATATATAGTGGGGAGACGCATGGGAGCTCAACACGAAGTTCTGGCACAGCCCTACCTCTCTCCCTACTCCTCCTCTCCCATGGTGCTTGGCGAAGCCCTGCTGGATTGCCACGCTCCTCCACCACCACCACGCCATTGTGCTGCTGTTGGATGGAGTCTTCCTCAACCTCTCCCTCTCTCCTTGCTGGATCAAGGCGTGGGAGACGTCACCGGGCTGTACGTGTGTTGAACGCGGAGGTGCCGTCCGTTCGGCACTAGGATCATCGGTGATTTGAATCACGACGAGTACGACTCCATCAACCCCGTTCACTTGAACGCTTCCGCTTAGCGATCTACAAGGGTATGTAGATGCACTCTCTTTCTACTCGTTGCTGGTCTCTCCATAGATAGATCTTGGTGACACGTAGGAAAATTTTGAATTTCTGCTACATTCCCCAACAGTGGCATCATGAGCTAGGTCTATTGCGTAGATTCTTTGCACGAGTAAACACAAAGTAGTTGTGGGCGTTGATGTTGTTCAATATGCTTACCGTTACTAGTCCAATCTTGTTTCGACGGTATTGTGGGATGAAGCGGCCCGGACCGACCTTACACGTACTCTTACGTGAGACAGGTTCCACCGATTGACATGCACTTGGTGCATAAGGTGGCTAGCGGGTGCCAGTCTCTCCCACTTTAGTCGGAACGGATTCGATGAAAAGGGTCCTTATGAAGGGTAAATATCAATTGGCATATCACGTTGTGGTCTTGCGTAGGTAAGAAACGTTCTTGCTAGAAACCCATAGCAGCCACGTAAAACATGCAACAACAATTAGAGGACGTCTAACTTGTTTTTGCAGGGTATGCTTTGTGATGTGATATGGCCAAGAAGAATGTGATGAATGATATGTGATGTATGAGATTGATCATGTTCTTGTAATAGGATTAACGACTTGCATGTCGATGAGTATGACAACCGGCAGGAGCCATAGGAGTTGTCTTTATTTATTGTATGACCTACGTGTCATTGAAGAACGCCATGTAACTTACTTTACTTTATTGCTAATCGCGTTAGCCATAGAAGTAGAAGTAGTCGTTGGCGTGACAACTTCATGAAGACACGATGATGGAGATCATGATGATGGAGATCATGGTGTCATGCCGGTGATGATGATGATCATGGAGCCCCGAAGATGAAGATCAAAAGGAGCAAAAATGATATTGGCCATATCATGTCACTATTTGATTGCATGTGATGTTTATCATGTTTATGCATCTTGTTTGCTTAGGACGACGGTAGTAAATAAGATGATCCCTTACAAAATTTCAAGAAGTGTTCTCCCCTAACTGTGCACCGTTGCTACAGTTTGTCGCTTCTAAGCACCACGTGATGATCGGGTGTGATGGATTCTTACGTTCACATACAACGGGTGTAAGACAGTTTTACACAGCGAAAACACTTAGGGTTAAATTGACGAGCCTAGCATGTACAGACATGGCCTCGGAACACGGAGACCGAAAGGTCGAGCATGAGTCGTATAGTAGATACGATCAACATGAAGATGTTCACCGATGATGACTAGTCCGTCTCACGTGATGATCGGACACGGCCTAGTTGACTCGGATCATGTAATCACTTAGATGACCAGAGGGATGTCTATCTGAGTGGGAGTTCATAAGATGAACTTAATTATCCTGAACATAGTCAAAAGACCTTTTGCAAATTATGTCATAGCTCGCGCTTTAGTTCCACTGTTTTAGATATGTTCCTAGAGAAAATATAGTTGAAAGTTGATAGTAGCAATTATGCGGACAGTAGAAAGCTTATGTCCTTAATGCACTGCTCAGTGTGCTGAACCCCAAACGTCGTTTGTGGATGTTGTGAACATCGGACATACACGTCTTAATAACTACGTGATAGTTCAGTTAAACGGTTTAGAGTTGAGGCACGAAAGACGTTTTCGAAACATCGCGAAACATATGAGATGCTTCGAGGGCTGAAATTGGGATTTCAGGCTCGTGCCCACGTCAAGAGGTATAAGACCTCCGACAATTTTCTTAGCCTGCAAACTAAGGGAGAAAAGCTCAATCGTTGAGCTTGTGCTCAGATTGTCTGAGCACAACAATCACTTGAATCGAGTGGGAGTTGATCCTCCAGATGAGATAGTGATGTTTCCCCAAAGTCATTGCCACCAAGCTGCTAGAGCTTCGTGATTAACTATAACATATCAGGGATAGATATGATGATCCTTGAAATATTCATGATGTTTGACACCGCGAAAGTAGAAATCAAGAAGGAGCATCAATTGTTGATGGTTGGTGAAACCACTAGTTTCAAGAAGGGCAAGGGAACAAAGGGATACTTCATGAAACGGCAATTCAGCTGCTGCTCTAGTGAAGAAACCCAAGGTTGAACCCAAACCCGAGACTAAGTGCTTCTGTAATAAGGGGAACAACCACTGGAGCAGCATTACCCTAGATACTTGGTAGATGAGAAGGCTGGCAAGGTCGATAGAAGTATATTGGATATACATTATGTTAATGTGTACTTTACTAGTACTCCTAGTAGCACCAGGGTATTGGATACCGGTTCGGTTGCTAAGTGTTAGTAACTCGAAATAAAAGCTACGGAATAAACGGAGACTAGCTAAAGGTGAGCTGACGATATATGTTGGAAGTGTTTCCAAGGTTGATATGATCAAGCATCGCACGCTCCCTCTACCACCGAGATTGGTGTTTGCGTTGAGCATAGACATGATTGGATTATGTCTATCGCAATACGGTTATTCATTTAAGGAGAATAATGGTTACTCTATTTTTGAATAATACCTTCAATGGTCTTGCACCTAAAGGAATGGTTTATTGAATCTCGGTCGTAGTGATACACATTTTCATGCCAAAAGATATAAGATAGTAATGATAGTACCACTTACTTGTGGCACTGCCATGTAAGTCATAATGGTATAAAACGCATGAAGAAGCTCCATGTTGATGGATCTTTGGACTCACTCGTTTTTGAAAAGTTTGAGACATGCGAACCATGTCTATTGGTGTATATGCATGAAGAAACTCCATGCAAATGGATCGTTCGGACTCACTTGATTTTGAATCACTTGAGATATGCAAATCATACCACATGGGCAAGATGACTGAAAAGCCTCATTTTCAGTAAGATGGAACAAGATAGCAACTTGTTGGAAGTAACACATTTTGATGTGTGCAGTCGAATGAGTGCTGAGGCATGCAGTGAATATCATTATGTTCTTACTTCACAGATGATTCGAGTAAATGTTGAGTATATTTAACACAAGTCTGAATTATTGAATGGTTCAAGTAATTTCAGAGTGAAGTAGCAGAACATTGTGACAAGAGGATAAAATGTCTATGATATGATCATAGAGATGAATATCTGAGTTACGAGTTTTGGCACACAATTAAGACATTGTGGAAATTGTTTCGCAATTAATACCGCCTGGAACACCATAATGTGATGGTGTGTCCGAACATCATAGTTGCACCCTATTGGATATGGTGCGTACCATGATGTCTCTTATCGAATTACCACTATCGTTCATGGGTTAGGCATTAGAGACAACCACATTCACTTTAAATAGGGCACCACGTAATTCCGATGAGATGACACCGTATGAATTATGGTTTAGAGAAACCTAAGTTGTCGTTTCTTAAAAGTTTGGGGCTGCGATGCTTATATGAAAAAGGTTTCAGGTTGATAAGCTCGAACCCAAAGCGGATAAAATGCATCTTCATAGGAAACCCAAAACAGTTGGGTATACCTCCTAATTCAGATCCGAAAGCAATATGGATTGTTTCTAGAATCGGGTCCTTTCTCGAGGAAAAGTTTCTCTCAAAAGAATTGAGTGGGAGGATGGTGGAGACTTGATGAGGTTATTGAACCGTCTCTTCAACTAGTGTGTGACAGGGCACAGGGAGTTGTTCCTGTGGCACCTACACCAATTGAAGTGGAAGCTTATGATATTGATCATGAAACTTCAGATCAAGTCACTCCCAAACCTCGTAGGATGACAAGGATGCGTACTACTTCAGAGTGGTACGTAATCCTGTCTGGAAGGTCATGTTGCTAGACAACAATGAACCTACGAGCTATGGAGAAGCGATGGTGGGCCCGGATTCCGATAAATGGCTTGAGGCCATAAAACCCGAGAGAGGATCCATGTATGAAAACAAAGTGTAGACTTTGGCAGAACGGCTCGATGGTCGTAAGGCTAATGAGTACAGATGGATTTCAAAAGGAAGACGGACAATGATGGTAAATGTCACCATTAAGAAAGCTCGACTTGTCGTTAAGATGTTTTCCGACAAGTTCAAGGAGTTGACTACGATGAGATTTTCTCACTCGTAGCGATGCTAAGAGTCTGTTGGAATTATATTAGCGATTACTGCATTATTTATGAAATCTTGCAGATAGGATGTCAAAACATTGTTTCCTCGACGATTTTAATGAGGAAAGGTTGTATGTGATACAACCGGAAGGTTTTGTCAATCCCGAAAGATGCTAATAAGTATGCAAAGCTCCAGCAATCCTTCTAAGGACTGGAGTGAGCATCTCGGAGTTGGAATGTATGCTTTGATGATGATCAAAAATTTTGGGTTTGTACAAAGTTTATGAGAAACTTGTATTTCCAAAGAAGTGAGTGGGAGCACTATAGAATTTCTGATGAGTATATGTTGTTGACATATTGTTGATCAGAAATGACGTAGAATTTCTGGAAAGCATATAGGGTTATTTTGAAAGTGTTTTTCAATGGAAAGCCTGGATTAAGCTACTTGAACATTGAGCATCAAGATCTATAAGGATAGATCAAAATGCTTAATAATACTTTCAAATGAGCACATACCTTGACATGATCTTGAAGGTGTTCAAGATGGACCAGTCAAAGAAGGAGTTCTTGCCTGAGTTGTAAGGTACGAAGTTAAGACTTAAAGCTCGACCACGGCAGAATAGAGAGAAAGGACGAAGGTCGTCCCCTATGCTTAAGACGTAGGCTCTTCAGTATGCTATGCTGTGTACCGCACCTGAAGTGTGCCTTGCCATGAGTCAGTCAAGGGGTACAAGAGTGATCCAAGAATGGCTCACAGGACAGCGGTCAAAGTTATCCTTAGTAACTAGTGGACTAAGGAATTTTCTCGATTATGGAGGTGGTAAAAGAGTTCGTCGTAAAGGTTACGACGATGCAAGCTTGACACCTATCCGGATAGCTCTGAGTAGAGAGACCGGATACATATAATGGAGCAATAATTTAGAATAGCTCCAAGTAGAACAGTTGTTTGGAATAGCTCCAAATAGAGCGTGGTAGCTGCATCTAGGAGATGACATAGAGATTTGTAAAGCACACACGGATCTGAAAGGTTCAGACCCGTTGACTAAAACCTCTCTCACAAGCAACATGATCAAACATAAAACTCATTGAGTGTTAATCACATAGTGATGTGAACTAGACTACTGACTCTAGTAAACTCTTGGGTATTAGTCACATGGCGATGTGACCTGTGAGTGTTAATCACATGGCGATGTGAACTAGATTATTGACTCTAGTGCAAGTGGGAGACTGTTGGAAATATGCCCTAGAGGCAATAATAAAAGTATTATTATTATATTTCCTTGTTCATGATAATTGTCTTTTATTCATGCTATAACTGTATTATCCGGAAATCATAATACACGTGTGAATACATAGACCACAATATGTCCCTAGTGAGCCTCTAGTTGACTAGCTCGTTGTGATCAACAGATAGTCATGGTTTCCTGGCTATGGACATTGGATGTCGTTGATAACGGGATCACATCATTAGGAGAATGATGTGATGGACAAGACCCAATCCTAAGACTAGCACAAAAGATCGTGTAGTTCATTTGCTAGAGCTTTGCCAATGTCAAGTATCTCTTCCTTCGACCATGAGAGCGTGTAACTCCTGGATACCGTAGGAGTGCTTTGGGTGTATCAAACGTCACAACGTAACTGGGTGACTATAAAGGTGCACTACAGGTATCTCCGAAAGTATCTATTGTTTTATGCGGATCGAGACTGGGATTTGTCACTCCGTGTAAACGGAGAGGTATCTCTGGGCCCACTCGGTAGGACATCATCATATGCGCAATGTGACCAAGGAGTTGATCACGGGATGATGTGTTACGGAACGAGTAAAGTGACTTGCCGGTAACGAGATTGAACAAGGTATTGGATACCGACGATCGAATCTCGGGCAAGTAACATATCGATAGACAAAGGGAATTGAATACGGGATTGATTAAGTCCTTGACATCGTGGTTCATCCGATGAGATCATCGTGGAACATGTGGGAGCCATCATGGGTATCCAGATCCCACTGTTGGTTATTGACCGGAGAACGTCTCGGTCATGTCTACATGTCTCCCGAACCCGTAGGGTCTACACACTTAAGGTTCGATGACGCTAGGGTTATAAAGGAAGCTTGTATGTGGTTACCGAATGTTGTTCGGAGTCCCGGATGAGATCCCGGACGTCACGAGGAGTTCCAGAATGGTCCGGAGGTAAAGATTTATATATGGGAAGTCCTATTTTGGCCACCGGAAAATGTTCGGGATTTTTCGGTATTGTACCGGGAAGGTTCTAGAAGGTTCCGGAGTGGGGCCCACCTGCATGGGGGGACCCACATGAATGTGGGTAGTGGGGGCAAGGCCCCACACCCCTGGTCAAGGCGCACCAAGATCCCCCCTTAGAAGGAATAAGATCATATCCCGAAGGGATAAGATCAAGATCCCTAAAAAGGGGGGATAACAATCGGTGGGGAAGGAAATGATGGGATTTCTTTCCTCCCACCTTGGCCAACGCCCCAATGGACTTGGAGGGCAAGAAACCAGCCCCTCCACCCCTATATATAGTGGGGAGACGCATGGGAGCTCAACACGAAGTTCTGGCACAGCCCTACCTCTCTCCCTACTCCTCCTCTCCCATGGTGCTTGGCGAAGCCCTGCTGGATTGCCACGCTCCTCCACCACCACCACGCCGTTGTGCTGCTGTTGGATGGAGTCTTCCTCAACCTCTCCCTCTCTCCTTGCTGGATCAAGGCGTGGGAGACGTCACCGGGCTGTACGTGTGTTGAACGCGGAGGTGCCGTCCGTTCGGCACTAGGATCATCGGTGATTTGAATCACGACGAGTACGACTCCATCAACCCCGTTCACTTGAACGCTTCCGCTTAGCGATCTACAAGGGTATGTAGATGCACTCTCTTTCTACTCGTTGCTGGTCTCTCCATAGATAGATTTTGGTGACACGTAGGAAAATTTTGAATTTCTGCTACGTTCCCCAACAGGGGCGACGACATGGTGCCCGTAAACGGTGGTCGTGCTTGCTTTCTTTGCATCTCGACGGACGGCCGGCTGCTGCTGCTGGACCCCAGCGTGACGCGATGACGACCGAGGGGCGCGGGGTGGATGGCGCGATCACGCCAACGTCCGGCGACCCCGAAAAATAGGTCTGGCCATCGTGCCTTGGCGGGGGAAAGCCCGGCGACAAAGATGTGGTCTGCGACGTCGGCGAGGGGCAGTGGTGAGGCTTGGCGACCCACGAGCCTGTGCTCGCCGGGCCGACGGCCGCCGCACCAAAGAAACCCGCCGGACGGCAAAGCCCAAGCATGAGGAGGGCTTGCGCTTTGTTGATGATGGCCTCCTTCTCGTCGACCTCAGCCTTGCGCCGCGCGGCCTCCACCGCATCGCGCTCGGCGGCGCACTTGGTCGTGGCGTTCTTGCCTTGACGGCGGCCCTCCGGTTCCTCCTCTTCGCCGATTCCGCATCCATCTTTGCGAGCTCCTCCGGCGTGCATTCCAACCGCGGCTTTCTTGGACCCTTGGTCATCTTCTTCTTCACCTTTCCAGGCGGGTCGACGGCCAGGCCGCCGGAATTCGGCGGGGCGTCAGCCATGGACGGTGGAGGGTGATGGGCGGGACGTGGAAGGGTTTGGGGGGGGGGGGGATGGCGCGAAATGGGGCGCGAGGGTTTTGCTTTGTGCCACCGACGGGCGGGCCAGGGGAGGACAAGCACGCGCGTCCCGCCCGTCCGCGCGTTGTCCGTTTCACCCCAAAATCGGCCCAAATTTGAACCGGAGATGGGTCAAAAGCGAACATAAAACGGACAAAAGTCTGTTTGTGTTCGCGCGCTGGATCGTCTAGTTTGTCCATTTTCCTCCAAAACGGACGCAACCGAACAGAATGAGATCGCGCGCTGCAGTACCTCGTCGAGGAGGACTATACGTGTACGGCCGGCAACCTATAATCGGCCGGGTACCGTGCTTAGCAAGGCGCTCTTCAAAGACGGCACGGCGTGCCAGCAGTGCTGCCAAAGCTGCACTTCTTTCTACAGTAGTATTATAGATGCTTGGCATGTTCAAATTTTTTATATTCCCCTTGAAAAGATCTGAACATATTGTTTCTCTGAATTTAATCGTGCTGCAGAACCAGCTGGAGAAGATCAGCGAGCCATCCAAACGCTGCAGTAATTGAAGACGGACATGGAATGCCTACAGAACAAACTAAAAAAACTAGACCTGCTACTGTTTCTGTACTGCTGGTGATATGGATGCTTTTGCACCCGGTGCTCTTTCGCTATGTGTGCGTGAGCTGGGATCATGTATCCGCCAGCGTTTCTACTCGTGTATGCACAGCTCACTCTTCGTCAATCCCTATGGATCGGACTAGCAATCATCGAATCTATATTCTGTTTACTGAATCACATGAAATTCTAGGAAACTCCACATACATATTTCATATGTGTATTTCATACATATGAATAGAGACCATTTCGACGAAAGTTCGAGTTTGCCAGGGGTACAAATGAATTGATAAAACATTGTTAAAAAAAAATATGTCACTTATACTTTATGTTATGACATCCTAATTAGATTGGATGGCAAAGATTTCTCATTTTATCTCCTTTCTATGAATGTAATAAAGCTGTAATATAATATACTAAATTTTTGACTTTACTTCGATTTAGAATAGCGTGCTTACTAAGTAAATTGGACAAAATCACCACATTAAAGATTAAGTTAGCAGAAAACACAAGTTTACATTTATTTTATTTTTTGGCACAAAACAACATGCCTATGGTAATCTTTTTGCAAATAATACTAATCGGCGGTCTTGACCCAGTTGACCGTGTTTATAACAGATGGCGCCCGCCAGTCAAGCTAACGTGGCACCGCTTAACACCTCGCATGTAAGGGCGACATTTGGGACGTTGTCCTCTTGTGTGGAGCCTTGTGGGGTCCACCTGTCATTGAAAGAAAAAGGGAAAAAATATGTTGAGCCGGCGACCAAGCAATGAAGGAAGCCTCCGATGTCGAGCCGGCGCCCCTGCCCGCGCCGGTCCATGCCGGCTTCACCATGGAGCGGGCGCAGGCACACTTCAACGCTATCATGACGAAGGAGCATCTGTTGCCGCATCCATGTTCCAGCAAGCACATGAGGAGCATCACTACGACCTCGCCCTTCTCACGCATCACCAGTCAACGAAGAGCCAGATCTACGACAAGTTCGCGAGCGAGGAAGCCGTTTCAGCCATGGCCACGGAGAACCCAAACTTCCTTGAGGAGCAGCGAGCACTCTACGAGGTCATGTGCAACGCTCGCGCGGCAACGACTGACGCACAGATGGCACTGGAGGTCGCGGACGGGAACGTCGGTAGTTGTGCGTCATTATTGGCGCCGCTACGACCACGATGTCGATCCGTCCATGTTCAGGCAGCGGACTCCAACGAGGAAGAGTAGGGCATGGGAGACGGCGGCGCCTCGTGTCCCATGTGGGCCAGTCGGTGTCCCATATCAGAGTGTCGAAAATGTAATGAATATGTCGAAAATGTAATGAATGTGCTCCAGTTTAAATGAAATTTATCGGATTTGCATGAAAATTGTCTCGTCTATTCAAATACCGTTTGAAATGTATGTGGACACGGGGCCGCAGCCCGCCCATCTTTTTACAGTTTTTAATAATAATAATAATAATAATAATAATAATAATAATAATAATAATATACAGTTTGTACACTAATTCTGTTACTTCCAGGACTTAAAACACTAGCACACAAACTGTTTTCTAGTACTATTTGGCCCGGCCAGCCCGCCCAATAATGGGTTTCAAGCTCGGCCACAAGATGGCATATCAGAGTGTGCGCGCGTGGAAGGAAGGAAGAAAGAAAGAAACGGTGCAGGAGCGCGCGCGTTTGAGAATTGGAACGCACGCATGGCGGCACGTTGGCCCGATGCTCGCGCGGCGCGGCCAGGGAGGGACGCGCTACTCGGGCTGCTGCTTGATTCGGCGCCCGGTGGTGCGCGGGATGGAATGAATGATGCGCGCGTGATTCGGCGCCCGGTGGATCGATGGATAGTTCTAGGTGGATGGATCCGATCGTGTACAGCAACAACGAGCGGTGGGAGTGGAACGTGACGGCCGGCGGCAAGCACGCGCGTACCACCTGTGTACTGCACGTCGTCGGCGCATGCACCGCAGCGGATCATTGGCACGGACCGAAGGTTCAGAGCGGCTCTACCAAAAACAGCTGATCTGATCGGACCGGATCCTATGGTAGTGGAGACGAGCGAGGGAGGCAGAAACAGGACAATGGAAGGGGAGGGAAGGGGCAGGTGTCTTCGCGGCAAGAAAGGCAACGGTGGGAGGGGGTCAGGAAGCCAGGAATCGCCGGCCGTGGTGGGGCGGGGCGGGGCGGGGACCCTCCAAACTCCACTTCACTCGCCAGCGCGGGCCAGCCATGATCTCGTTCTCACCCGTGACCACCTCTGCTCCCTTCTCCGCCATTGGCGATGGGCATTGCATGCATGCCCGTTGCCGTGCATCCCTTTCGCTCCTCCCCCACCATCTTTTTCCTTCCCTGCCTTCCATTGGGATTGGGATTGAGGAACACGCAGACGCAGGCAGGCGACAGAGGAGGGGGTGGTGGGGTGGGGTGGGCAGAATCGCGACGCAGCTCTGGCCTCTGGGGCTGGGCTCCGGCGATCTCCCTGTCGGTCCCTGCAAAGCTGATTAGAGGATATCCCAATGCATGCCTTGTGGGCGGCTCCACAACCCACACGACACGACCATGACCGACCAGGCAGGGGAGGGAGGGAGGGAGGGAGTGGGATAAGTGTGGCCATGTGCAAAAGTTTCTTTTCCAACCAAGAAAGTTTTCACAGTGCTGCCACCTTTTTTTTAATCACATCTTCCCTTGCTTTCCTTCGGTAACTTCTGTGCAATAGGTAGTACTACTGGCAAGCAATGTTCACCAGCCGCACCTTATTCCTTTTCAGACGTAACGGAACACAACATCTTAATTATGAAAATGTTGTTACTGTACATACTGTGAACACCTCCATCCTGTAGTCGCCACATAGACAAGTTTGTGACATGAAATTCTAGTTACAAACTTCCATCTTGATAACCATCTTACGGTTTGGATCTCAACCGTCTACTGTTGCTACAAACCCAAGGGATTCAGCGAAACACGACATCTGTTCACTACTTCAGTTACTCTGAATCATTGACGAACAACTGCAACCAAAAGACTATGAGCTGACAGTTTACTGCACGGAGGGAAAGCGGAGCAGAAATGGTCTTTGCAACTCATCAAACAGGCCTCGCAAGGGTTATTATAGATATAAACTCCTCTTAACGGACCGAAAACATTTCAGTGTGGATTCATTCAGCTAGAGCATCATTTCGTATTCAACGATTTCTTCACACCCCGAAGGCCACCCCACATGACAGTTTGATACAATGAAGAGTAGCGGGGGAAGATTCGTCCGTCAGTGGAAATCAAGGCGCGCGTGTGTGAATTGTGATGGGCAAGAGAGTCGGTCGATCGTTGTAGGCAGATTTGGTCGTGTGTAACAATAACACGGTGGAACATAACAGCCGGCGACACACACACGCGTACCGCTTGCACGTCTGTGGCACATGCACCGCACCTGCTACCTAGGCGGATTGATGGCATGACTCGAAGGTTCAAAATGAAATGGCTGTGGCAAAAGCAACAAATCGGAAAGGACCGGACGAACACTGGTCGGCATCCCATGTTATCTATTACTCCATTCGTCTCAAAATAAGTGTCTTAACCTTAGTACAAATTTGTACTAAAGCTAGTATAAAGCTGAGACACTTATTTTAGGACGGAGGGAGTGACTAGAGAACGAGGGGGGAAGAGGATAAGGGAGGAAGGGACGGGCACATGTCTTCACGGCCAAGAAAGACACACCGCAACAAGGGGAGGGAGGGAGGGAGGCGGGAATCGCAGTACTGCGCAGAGGGAAAGGAGGGCAGAAATGTCTCCGTGACTAATTAAACATGGCTCGCAACGGTTATTTACAACTCCTGGGACCACATACAGGAGCACCCAAAAAACACTTAAAATCGGGCTCAGCGTGACTTGTTGAGGGACAAACATATGTGTACCATCTACTGTTGTTACAAATTGAACGGTTACAAATTGAAGGGATTCAGTGAACGGGACGGGCGTTCATAGCCACGGCTAGGAAATGCCGCGACACCTGTGGGCCGATAGAGGGGAGGGGACAGGAGGAGCCGGTGGAGGCGACCCATGCCGCCGTGAGAACGGATCTCGAGGAGGGGGAGGAGGAGCCGGAGGAGGCGACTGTGCTGCCCTGAGACCGGGTCTCGAGGGGGAGGGGAAAGGAGGGTTGGGGCGTGTCAAAGAAGAAACTGCCCTGCCGCCGCCAGCCCTCCGGCGACGGCGACAAGGGAGTGGGCATAGGGTGGTGTTCCGGGCGGCGGTAGGTCTTCCCACGCGTCGTCCGTCGCTTAGCCGGGATGAGAAAGTAACATGGTCCTTGCTGTGTACTCCCTGCTTGGTATAGTCATCACTGGTAAATTAAATGTGATTACTGTTTTTTTAAAAAAAAATTGACAGCTAAACGAAGCAAGAAGAATACTTGCCGTGCTTTGAACAGCGGGGTTTTGACAATCGTTGGGCGTAGAGTGTTAGGAGGGAGTATATGTTAATGTTAGTTGGGATTAAAACCTTGAGTGAGCAGGGGCGGAGACAGGGGGGGGGGGGGGGGGGGCGAGCAGGGGCTAGATCCCCCCCAATCGTTCGCACCCCCCAAGCGATCAGCTATATTCGTAGTAGTACTAATGGAAAGTTAACTGCTAATCAGTATGTACTTAAGGCCCAGGCCCATAGATCCTTTCCGCCGTGTACACCCAGCCCAAAAATAGCTCATTATGGTCTCGTGTAAGCCTAGAAAGCCCGTTCTGCGTAACCTAGACGCTAATTACCACTAACCTAGTAGACGCTAATCGATCGATTGATTCCGCCGCTGCGTCTCTGCTTGCCGCCACGGCAGCCGCAAGCAAACCAGGATACTACCGCGGTGCTATCCAGCCTTCCTGTTTTAATCTTGCCGAAGTATTGTCCATTGGAGTCCCCCGGTGATCATATTTAATCAAATACTCCAGCCCGCTTTTGGTCTTTGAGCACGCCAATCTAAAGGTAACTGCTATACATACAAGTCTTATTTCATCTGGATATCAATCTACTAGTCTTGATTAATTGGAGCACTACATACAAGGTCTAATTAATTAGTATACCATGATGTATAATTCTCAAACTATTTGATATATTTTCTCATAGTTTTGTTCGATTTAGTGGGCAATTATAGAGGTATAATTATTCTAAAGGTTTTTCATCCGACATCTCGAATTATTTAATTTTGGTGGTATTTTCAAATTTTGGACTATGCTTTGCCGAGACGGGCCGAATGCACGACATGGGCTGCATGTGAGCCAAAGCGGCAACATGTTGTTTCGGCATGCACATCCTCAACAGCTAGGCTGATTGCACATTGAAAATTGGGTCGCGCCAAGCGCCATATTAAGGTTTAGTGCCGCAAGTATTCTCTGTTTATTTAGATATGACCAATGTATTCTTCGCCCCCCTCGTACTCAAATCCTGGCTCCGCCCCTGTGAGTGAGTATAGAAAGCAGATGCACGGGAGTGTACGATCATGCATGCATGTACTCGTAGACGATACGTGATCGCTGCGAGCGGGACGATCGACGGAGCCGGGCGCGCGCGCACTAGCGTTCCGGTGCAACGGGACTGCGAGAGACGGCGTGTTGGTGGAGGGCCGGGGCACATGCACGGCCTGCGCCTGCGCGCCTGGCCAGGTCCGGCCACCCCTGCCCTGCGACTGCGAGGTGCGTGGGCTGCCGCGCCGTGACGTGCGTGCGTCCCTGCGCATCTGCGCGCGCGGCCAGGAAAAAAGAGAGGGAAGGAGAGAGAGGTGGCGTGGATCGTACGCGCTCCGCGGGAGGGATGGAAACGCCCGCCGGGCACGTCGCATGCACCGCACCTGCTGCCTAGGCTAGGCGGATCGTCGACCGAAGACTCGAAACGGCAGGAGCAAACCGGACCGGACCAGACCGGACCGGATCGAAGACTCGCCTGTGACCCCTCTCTCCGTCTCTCGGCCATTGGCGAATGGCGATGGGCGTTGCATGCATGCCGTTGCCCTATCTCGTGCTCTTCTGCAACCAAAGGGAATGGGAATGAAGGAAGGAAGGAAGAATAAATAATTGCGAGACAAGAAATTCACCATGGTACTATTCCATGACAACTACGATACCATGGTTAAAAATAATGAAAATGCCATGATCTAATCAACAGAAATTTTCCAATGATCTAACTGAAAAAAGTGCCTTGATCTAAGGAATAACAACTAACATGGTCTAAATGATTTTCTTGCCATGGTCTAATTAATTGCACCCGCAATTTTTTTTAATTAAAATGCCATGCTAACTACAACAAAAACTACCATGGTCTAATTTAGAAAAATTTACAAGCAAACACGGGCGCGTTTTGTTCTTTGAAAAGGATGGCTAAATTATGGATGTTGGTCTTTCAAAAGAGGGAAAATTAGGATTTTCTTCCCATGAATATACAAAAACTGCCATGTGGCAAGTTGAAAAAACATATGAATGCCATGTGGACATTATGGGAAATTGTAAAAATACCATGTTTGAAAACAAAAAATTGTTATGAATTTTCCCACGTCACAAGTAGAAAATTTACATTTTTGTTAAATACAAACAAAAATGCCATGACAAGAAGGTTGTATAAAAAGTGAATGAAAAAAGAAATATTTGCCATGCCATGACACACCGGTACAGTTTAGTTTGGCCACGACGGTGGTAGGTTGTCACGCGGTGACAACAGGGACACCCATGACATGACCCAAAAGGGGGGCATGTCGGAGGGACCGTAAGAGTGCCACACAATAGACCGGTTTTGTTGGAGCAGCACCGGTCCACTTGAATGGGAACATGTACTGAAGTATGAGGCCAAGAGCTCCATAGTGTGCGTTAAGTGCGCTGCAGAGTGTAAATATATTCGAATAGTCGCGTCATCGGTCATGGAACACAGTTCGTACTAGGTCACACTTTTTTGGTCTGTGTCAAGTCTAGAGGAATAAACCATATAATGTTGTTGCTAATAATAAACTAGATAAAAGGTAAGGAGCTCCATATAATGTAAATCTACTCCCTTTAACAATTTATCCATGAGATCTTTCTACCAATACCATCCAGGAGCTTATGAATTTGTAGCCAAACCGGCATGTAAACAATGCTCGCCTCCTCAGCTTTGGTAAATCCATCATATGGGCACATCAAGACCGCCCAGTTTCTGAATAACGAAGGACCATGCTCCATCATGCGCTCCCAATCCCCCAGGCAAGATTCTTGGACAATTAAAAAATTCGGTCTTGCCGGGTGGAATCCGACTTCCTCCGTCGGGCTACACGCAGCTCTCATGTCTCTATAGAAAGCGGTTGACTAAATGACTTCTTTGTATGAAATCTAGCTAGGGTAAGCCAATGAACACTATAGTTGAATGCTGGATCATCCTCATCTATCTCAACATCATCAAAGACTTCATCGTTCAGTTCAAGCTGGTAAAAAATTCACCTAGATTAGAATTTCCAATGGCCGCACCATTGCAGCTGGTCGTAGAGTGGCGTCCGAAAAATCACACCTGGGCCGGCGGAGGAGACGACCGCCACATGATCGTCCAAACCCTAGGCCATGGAGGAAAGGAACCCTAGGCACGCCATATGGGAAACTTGTCCGCTTATTAACTTTGACCTAAAGTTTGACCAAGTTTATAGGGAACAATATGAACATTTACTATGACAAATCCGTATAACGTGAAAATATGTTCAATGATGAAGCTAATGATATTGATTTGGTGGTGTATATGTTGATTTTTTTTTCTACAACCTTGATCATGGTTTAGAAAGTTTGACATTAGACAAAGTTAATATGTGGAGTGAATAAAAATAGAGGCAGCGTTAGTTATGTGGATATGTGTAGTAATTGTGTCCAATAGAGGCAAATATTAATTCTATCCCAACTAAAAAAGAATAATAGTTCTATAAATGCACCGGTTTTTATTATTTTTGCACAGATACTTATTAAATGTTTAACTAAAATTAAGATTGTCCGTATGATATGGAAACATCCCGAGTCGCAAACTGTAGCTAGCTAGCCAGAAATCAAATCAAAATTTGAAACTCCTGTCTACAATACCGTTTACACCTGACCCACCCGTGGTTATCATTTTCGGAACCATGGTTACAAAAGCAACTAGGTGTACACACTCACAGAAAGGCCCTCGCGCCGCCGCACATTTCCGAGACCGCCACACCGTGCGCACACTCTCATCCATGCATGCACCCAAGCGGAGTGAGACAATTCTCATACGGGCGGCAACCTTTCTACGCATGATTCTGAACGGAACCATGAAATTTAGAACCCTAGCCACCCACTCCCATGTACGGGCATCGAATGCGGTCACCGCGCTAGCTAGGGTTTCGAGTCTTTATCAATAATAAAGATGCGTGACGATGGTTTGTATTTAATAATATTAAACTAGCTGATGCATATAAAAGAATTCCAACATGTTCTTTGATAATCAAATGCATCGAGTCAAAAATATTATTGCCAAGGGTTTTGCCAAAGGTTTAGAAGGAATGTCCATGATTTTTGAAAACACAGTGATTACCTTCAACACAAATAATGTATAACATGGCACTCACTTCAAGGCCAACCCTTGAGACAAGACCAAATACAAACAATTATTTCTTTTATGCGCTATTTCAACCAATCACACAATTTAGAATAGAATATGAGCAGAAGTCTAGGTTCCACGCCCTAATCATTGGCATGAGAACGCAATGTTGGGGTTTCAAAAAGTCAAAAACAAAGAAAATATTGCATCAATGCAACTGATGATTAGGCCACGAAGAAGACTTTATAATTGATATTAGTGCAAGGAGTTTGGATTGCCATGCAACTACAATGCACATAGAGCTATGTATGAATGAAAGCTCTCCCCTAGACTAGTGCAGGTGCATCCAACTTGCCTGCTAATGAAGACCTAAAGCTAATTTGAGGAGGCTCGTCATTGTACGAGACAAGTTCTATAATGTGAGGTCCCCACCAGTATATGAACCAATGAAACTCCCGAACGATCGTGCAATGTGGCTCGACAAAAGGCTTATTTGTCGAGTCCTTTTGTTTTACCGACGGCTCTCGGCAAACAGAGGATTGCGTCGAGTACGCTCTATTGCCGAGTCATGTCCTCGGCACATAGATGTTTTTCCGTGTGCCCGTGAGTGGGAGCTTGGCACTCGGCAAAGACGGATTTTCCAGTTTTGATAGAGGGAAAGGGGAAGATATTAGAAAGTCGGTAGCTCGTAGTTGGTTCACGCAGAGTGGATTGGCTAGCCAGCATGTAGTTGTGAGATAATTTGGTCCAACAAAAACCGTCTCAGCCTGTAAAGACACACCCTTCTTCCCCCCCCACCACGGTTGGCAACACCGACAAAGGAGAGAGGAAGGAAGATGTCAGAATTTAACACTTTCGTGCCAAGCTTCTGAATATGCCACTATGCTAGACAGAGGGAAGGGGAAAGAGAGGGCGAGTCAGCGGTTCGTAGTTAGTTGATGCGGAGTGGGTTGGCCAGGCAGCCCAACTGCGAGATAGTTTGGTGCAAGAAACCTCACAACAATTTTTTTTGAGTACACAGTTCACATTACTATTCATCCTATAAAGGTGTATTGGAAGCATCTACCGCGATTAAAAGTAACTAAAAACACTTTCCAAATAAGCTCGATTTGTGATGATGTTGCCATTTTTAAATCAATCTCGCGTGAGAAAGGTCTATTTATCATGTAGACGTATGTGTAGAAATTTTACTTCCATAACCAAAAGACGAGGAGAGACGCCACAAAGGCTACCAGTGCACCAGAATTAATTGTTTTTGGGCACCCGAATTAATTTCACTTCCACATACTTAGTCTTTAATTAAATGATCAAGAAAGTGCATGTTTAAAAAAGAAAAAGAATCAAAGATTTTTCGCACCCGTTGGCAGCTCAATCATTGTTGGTGGATGGGAATCGAAATTCGAAACCCCCGGTCCGTCTACAGTGCCGTTTGGTGGCACGTGACCCAACCCCAACCAGTCCGCAACCCAGCCGCGCGCAGCTGCGCAGTTTGCAGAAAGGCCCCTCGCGCCGCGGCGCATTTCGGAGGCCGGCCCCCGCGCGCGCGTTCGGATCCGCGCACCCGAAGCGAACCCAGATATTTCTCCTCTTGGACGACGGCCTTTTACACGCCGGTCCTTACAGAACCGCGAAATTGGGCCCACCTCCCCCTCCCTCTCCCACGTACGGACCACGCCATGCGCTCACCACACCGCTCGCTAGGGTTTCGCCACCCCACTCGCTCACCCCGCATAAAGCCGCCTTCCCGCTCACCGCCGTCCTCATCCACTCCCTCCCACGCCTCCACGCTCCTTTCTTCATCCCCAATCCACCACCGTAGCGTAGCCCTCCCACCACCACCGCTCTCTCTCCCGCCATGTCCTACCGCGGAGGCGGAGGCCGGGGCGCGCCGGCGGGAGGAGGGCGTGGGGCCACGGGCAGGCCGCCTCCGTGCGCGTCCTCGGCGCCTCGCCCCGCCGCGACGACGCCCGTGGTGGCCGACAACCCCAACGCCACGGGGCCGCACCAGGGCGCCTACCAGCACGGCGTCGTCGTCCGCAACCCCTCGCCGGCACCCTACGCCACCGTCGGCGCGCCTTCCCCGACGCCGGTCACCATCCGCGCGCCCTCGCCCACGCCGGCCACCATCCGCGCCCCTGCTCCGACGCCCTCGCCGGCCGCGCCCCCGTTCCAGCCGGCCCGCGTCTCCGCCCCCGCTCCGGCTCCATCGACCCCCGCTGCCGTCGCCAAGGAGCTGGAGCAGAAGCTCTTCCTCACGGAGACCGCGCTGGCGCCGCCCGCCGCGGCGGCGGTCGCGGCGACGCAGCCCGAGGAGGAGAAGGCCCCCGAGGTGGACCTGGCGCCGGTGTCCAAGAAGGGGCTCGCCCACCCCGCGCGGCCCGGCGCCGGCACCGTGGGCAAGAAGGTGATGATCCGCGCCAACCACTTCCTCGTCAACGTCGCCGACAACAACCTCTTCCACTACGATGTGAGCAGCCACCCCCATCCCCCTCCCTGCGTACCATCTCCGTTCACGCACTAGCTAGAGTAGTTCTTGTTCAGATCTGTCGTTCCCTGCATGTCGTCGTGCGTTTTTCCCTTGTGCGCGCTAGTTCTTGTTCAGATCTACTCCTACCAGTGTACGTACGCTTGTAGAGATGGCGTTCTTTTCCCCCGCTGTGCTTTCGTTTTTCTCCATGCGACGACGTGCGTCTCCGACCCCATCCATCCATCCATGGATGTTTGGTCGAGCGCTCTCGCTACACGTACACCTCGGCCTTGCTCTTTCTTGGGTTTAATAAAATCCATGGGCGTTTTCGGATGTTTTTCTCCTGTTGTTGGATGAGCAGTGAGTTCTTGGAAAGCAAGAGAGAAAGCTATTTTCCTCTCTATGCGTGCAAAAGCCATCCAGCAGAAAGTAGCTACCGCTTCTTGTTTGCGCTCTGTCGCTGTTATCTTGGAAGCTAGAGGTAGTACTAGTCATTTTTTGGCAAGTTTGCGGTCTTGGATGCAGATTCTTGGGATCCGTTTTGGCTTGCTATATAGTACACGGGAGGTTGTGAGATCCGATATCATCCTTGTGGGTGGCGATCAAAGAGGGCCTCCCCGTCTAATGCAAAGCCACGCACCTTTTTCTTTGGTTTCCTGCGTCTTTTTCTTTGGCCTTCTTGCATGGTCTTGGTCTTGTATCCATGGTCTGGTCCTTGTCCTCGTTTGGCGACAGAAGGGCAAAGCAACGTCCGTCCGTGTACGTGGCTGCCATACATTTTTGGCAGAGCAGGAGGCCTGTTGGTGTTGCCGTTGCCACCTTTGTTGCCTGCTGCACTTCTCTTTGTGATTCCTTCTCTGCCCTGCCATGCAGCTTTTGGGGTTTGTCTTTGGTTCAAAGCATGCAACGCCGAGGCCCTCCGTGCTCCTCCGCCGCTCGGATCTCCTGTACCGCCGCTTCGGGTGCTGCTCCGTGTGGCACCCCGTGTTTGCATCTAGTAGGTCGTGGTCAACTTTCTTTTTTCGGGACAACAGTGGTCTGTCTGTGTGCGTGGGTGTGGGTGGGACAACAGTGGTAGCTCTGCTTTCTCGGTGAATGGTCGACACGTAGTGGATTTATTCCCATACTTCGAAAATATACCCGAAAATTTCGACGTGGGATTTAATATTATTGTTTTCCAACTTTTTACAGTGAGCTCTAAAATTGTGATGTGGGGTTTAATATTTTTATTGTTTTCCAACTTTTACCGTGAGCTCTAATTTGCTTAAAATCTTGTTCTCTGCTCACACATGTATGAATGTAGTACCTCCTTTATCGCCAAACTATTTTATATTCCCTAGTACATTTTTAAATGGTAAATTGACGACGATTTTTTTTGGTACCTCCTTTTTTAAAGTACGTATACATACAGGTCCTTTATTTTAATATACACGTAGTACGCAGGTCCTTTATTTTACTATACACACAGTACGCAGGTCCGCTTATTGTATTCTGTACCGCATGATTGCAACAAGATGCGTGCCCGTCGCACACCCACCTCCCCCGACCATGCCGTCACAGCCTCCTCGCCCAGCGCCGCCACCCCTTCTCAACCCCTCCTCGCCCAGCGCCGCCACCCCTTCTCCGCCTCCGGCGCTGCCCGCCGGCCTGCTCACCCGCGGCACTTAGTCAGGAACCCTAGGATGGCCGTGCCCAAAAATTTACTTTACTGTGCCCTCCTTCAGTTTTGGGTGTTCGATTTGGGATCTAGAGTTCTTCCCCGCTTGATTGACTCCAATAGTTCGAGTGTATTTTCTTCTGGGCTCTGTAAGTCGAAATGGAGGCCGCCACCACATGGTATGTGTTGCCGTTTGCTTGCCAGATTTCCAGTCCTGCGATGCCACTAGCAGCTAGATCTCCTTTATTGCCTAATTTTGGTTTACTGTTTTCTCAAGATCCGGTAGTTTTCCCCCACGGATTGACTGGATTCTGTGGTGTGTTAATTCAACCTGCACGATTCGACTCATTTGAATCAAATGTAGCATAGATTTGATTTGTTCAAGAATTAAGATGATTAGACAAATCAGAGGGCTAATTGTCTCTACTCTGTGTACTGAATGTAGAACATAGAAGTACAGAGCGTCTCTTGTTTTTGTATGCATAATGATGTTGAAATGTGTTGCTGTAGGTTTCCTACAACCCGGAGTCAAAATCAAGAGCTGTGAACAGGGAGGTACTCAGTGAGCTAATCAAGTTGCACGGGAAGACGTCCCTTGGCGGCAAATTGCCTGCCTATGATGGAAGAAAGAGTCTCTACACTGCAGGCTCACTCCCTTTTGAGTCTGAGGAGTTCTCTGTTACACTGGTTGATCCCGAAAAGAAAGACAAAGAAAAGTATGATTCGATTCTTTACCTTCAATCTTGTCCACCTTGCTTATCCATTGTATTTGTTTTGTAGCTACTAACTTGTTCCCTCTTCATATGCAGGGCTGAAAGGGAGTACAAGATCACCATTAGGATTGCTGGGAGGACAGACCTGTACCACCTCCAGCAGTTCCTCAAAGGAAGACAGAGGGATATGCCTCAAGAAACCATCCAAGTTCTTGATGTTGTCCTCAGGGAGTCACCATCCTGGAAGTATGACATCCACTTTCCAGCAGTTTTTTGCTATCAGTTTTTCTTGATCATGCTAGCTAGTTTCCTAGAGCCCTAACACTATTGCTGGCAATTCCTTTTCATTGCAGCTATGTCACAGTGTCCAGATCCTTCTTCTCCACCACCTTTGGTCACAGAGGAGACGTTGGTGAAGGATTAGAGTGCTGGAGAGGTTACTACCAGAGCTTACGTCCAACCCAGATGGGGCTGTCACTCAATATAGGTACTCCCCTCCGTTGTCTGTTGCTGTTACTGTTATCCGATTGCAGTGTGTCCTAGCCTTGTTTATCTGATGATCTGCTCTTCATTTTTCAGATATATCTGCAACATCCTTCTTCAAGCCTGTGACAGTGGTCCAGTTTGTGCTAGAGTTCCTCAACTTACGTGATGCCTCGCGGCCTCTGACAGACAGGGACCGTGTTAAGGTACTATTCATCTATGCTAACCTAGTTTCAGAATCCATGTTATGTAGATTGCACCATGTTATTGGCTTGAAATAGTTGACTAATCTGTTAGTATGCACTATATGCAGATAAAGAAAGCACTCCGTGGGGTGCGTGTCGAAACAAACCACCAGGAAGACCAAATCAGAAGATACAAGATAACAGGGATTACTCCTGTTCCCATGAGCCAGCTCATGTAAATAACTTCCCTCAAATGCTATAATATTAACCATTATGTCTTTTATCTCTATGTTCTGGTGCAACTAATCAGGGTTGCTGGAATAATAGAAAGATGTGTAGTTGTACATTTTTTGGCTTATTGCTCCTTCATTGATGTTGGTGTGTCAGGAACTGGTTAGGGGATTACTTTTGTTTACAACATTCTTCCTGTGGCATATGCATTTGATTTCTGCAGCATAGCAAATATCTGTTTGTGCCAAATTGTTTCCTGTTCACAGTTTTCCTTATGAATGTTTAGACCACAGTTAACTTTTTAGCATCTATCCATGATTATTATGCCCTTTCTAATAGCACTCTACTCGTGTTGTTTTGTTTGTTGTTAGATTTCCTGTTGATGAGAGAGGAACAAGAATGTCAGTTGTTCAGTACTTCATGCAAAGATACAAATACAATCTGCAGTATACTTCTTGGCCCTGCTTGCAGTCTGGAAGTGATGCTCGGCCTGTGTATCTGCCTATGGAGGTATTGTGTCCATGCCTGCTTCGTCATATTTGAATTATACATTGTTTGCTCATGGTTCTCCACAAATTGGTTGTAGGCGTGCAAGATTGTTGAAGGGCAAAGGTACTCTAAGAAACTGAATGACAAGCAGGTCACCAACATACTTAGAGCTACCTGTCAACGTCCCCAGCAGAGGGAGCAAAGCATTCGTGAGGTATGTACGTGTTGTCAACTGCATTCTGTAAATACCTGCCCATATCTTCTCACATGTGGTAGTTCATTCCAATCTGTTGTAACTCATGTAGTTATGAATGTCCTTTTCAAGGCATGTATGTCATGTTTGCCTGTAATGTGCAGTCTTTCTCATAACACTCTTTTTCGCACTGTAGATGGTTCTGCACAACAAGTATGCTGAGGACAAGTTTGCTCAGGAGTTCGGTATCAACGTCTGCAGTGACCTGGTCTCTGTTCCAGCCCGTGTGCTGCCTCCCCCCATGGTAAGGATGCTGCATTTTTTCCCCTTTCTCTGAGTTACTTAACTGGAAGGATTTGTAGTAATCACATCCTTCGTATGTGTTTCAGTTGAGATATCATGATTCTGGAAAGGAGAAAACTTGTGCGCCAAGTGTTGGACAGTGGAGCATGATTAACAAGGTATTTCCCTGTTCAGTGTCTTCACTCCCAATTTTACTAAGCATTACTTCTTCTTGGAACAAGGAGTGGGAGAACTTGTTGAATTTCTTCTTTGGTTGTTCTAAATGTATTGGACAGGTCATCATTTTGTACTCCCTCCTTAAACTAATATAAGAGCGTTTAGAATACTAAAGTAGTGATCTAAACGCTCTTATATTAGTTTACAGAGGAGTATGTAGCAACTCAAATTATTTTGCTTGACACTTTATTGATCATGTAGTTTTCACACTAGTTACTTAAATTGAGAAACAGTTGAGCTTGTTTGCGACTTGGCTCATTATTTTGTATGTAGTATATCCATGATGGTACAAATGATAGGTCTCATTTGAGTTTTTTTACTGCAGAAAATGATCAATGGAGGAATCATAGACAACTGGGCCTGTGTGAGTTTTTCACGCATACCTCCTGAGGAGGTACACAGGTTCTGTTGTGATCTGATTCAGATGTGCAATATGACTGGAATGGTAAAGGCTTGCATTGCTTTCCTGTTTCTAAGGCATTTATGATTTATGTGTGTATGTTATAGCTGACTGACTTGTGTTTTCCAACCCTGTAGTCTGTCAATCCAAGGCCACTTGTAGACAACCGATCAGCTAACCCCAACCACATCGAGAATGCCTTGAGGGATGTCTACAGGAGGACTACCGAAATGCTTGGAAAACAGGGACACGAAAAACAGCTACAACTGTTAATCGTAATCCTACCTGAAGTCAGTGGTTCTTATGGTATGTATATGTCTCCTCTGGTCAATCCCCTTCCACCTTCTCTTGGATTTCTGTAGATTTATGTGTGTGCCACGTTTAATTTTGCAGGGAAAATCAAGAAGGTTTGCGAGACCGACCTTGGGATCGTGTCTCAGTGTTGCCTGCCAAGGCATGCTGCCAGACCGAACAAGCAATATCTGGAGAATGTTGCACTCAAAATCAATGTGAAGGTAACATAACCAACTGGTCTATGTTTTACATTCAGTTTCCATGGATTGTTGATTTGTTGTCTGCTTCGGTTTCTGTTGAATGTGATAATTCTGTGTCTTAACTAGGTCGGAGGACGCAACACAGTTCTGGAGAGAGCTTTTGTGCGAAATGGCATACCGTTTGTGTCCGAAGTCCCAACAATCATCTTTGGTGCTGATGTTACACACCCCCCACCTGGAGAGGACTCTGCATCATCTATTGCTGCGGTTAGTTCTTCCCCGTAGCTAACAGTTTATCAATTCGTTATTTGTTTCTGTCTGATTTTATGTTTCAAATGGAATTATCATCTCGATGCACATGCCTGTTGAGTACAAATAGACTTATCCGCTTCTTTTATTGGATTGATGTAGGTGGTGGCATCAATGGACTGGCCAGAGATCACCAAGTACAGAGGTCTTGTCTCTGCTCAACCACACAGGCAGGAGATAATCGAAGATCTCTTCAGTGTCACCAAAGATCCGAAGAGGGGTAATGTCAATGGTGGCATGATCAGGTGAGTTTTGTGATTAGTCAGAGACGTTTGCTAGCAATTGCCCTGTGGATCAACTGCTAACCTGACATAATTGTCTCTACAGGGAGTTACTGATTGCATTCCGCAGGAAGACAGGCCGGAGGCCTGAGAGGATACTCTTCTACAGGTGTGTGCACAAATTCATGACACTCTTTTCATCCTGTCCATTCAATGGAACTGCCTGACCGATCATTCTCATGTACAGGGATGGCGTAAGTGAAGGCCAATTCAGCCATGTTCTGCTTCATGAAATGGACGCAATCAGGAAGGTAAGCCTGCAGCATATGATTACATGCAAATTTCTGTTTTGTCTACCTCCTCTGATGTTATCCTTGGCTTTTCTCATTCTGATGGTTCTTAATTTTGCTGTTGCAAGGCCTGCGCCTCATTGGAGGAGGGGTATATGCCCCCAGTCACCTTTGTGGTTGTCCAGAAAAGGGATCACACCAGGCTGTTCCCTGATGTTCATGGGAGGCGTGATATGACTGACAAGAGTGGGAACATACTTCCTGGTTAGTAGTTCAATGTCACTGGTAGCAACTATCTGCTACTTGTTGAAGCATTGCTGACTGTGATTGCTATTTTTATTGTCCTGCAGGAAGTGTGTTTGAACTCATGACCTGCCACCCAACAGACTTTGGCTTTTACCCGTGCAACAATACCAACATACAGGTAGGCACTTGATCCAAATGTCATTTTTCTATGCATTTGATCTTCAGTGTTTGCATACTGAGTGCTTGCAAATACTCGCAGGGAACAAGTTGTAATTACCATGTTCTTTATGATGAGAACAATTTCACGGCTGATGCGCTTCAATCCCTGACGAAGAAGCTCTGTAATACGTAATCTTCTCTCTCTCTCTCTTTCTCTCTGTGTGTGTGTGTGTGTGTTGTGCTGTGTTATGAATCTTACCACTTCTGATCTGTCTTTTGCAGCTATGCTCGGTGCGTTCCAGGACTCTCCACAGGTGAGTTTTTTTTCTTGTTCAGTTTCTGCCTTAATTTTACTTGAAGTCTGTTCTTTTTCCCTCTAAGTAGATAAGATAATCATGCTAGTGTGCAGCTTAGGCCTCGTAATATTGGATCAGTTGCTTGTATGTCTGCTTAATTGTGCTTTGCCAATGGCCTTTGTTCTACTGCTTCCTAGTCCTCTGTTTTGACGTTTACATCTTGTGCTGTTTATTTTCAGAACCTAAAATTTAACATGTTTTGCAGTGGCACCGGCTTTTTATGCTCATGTAAAAGCTAGAGTCTGTACTCGCCACTACATGGAAGGGGACGGCTCAACTGGGGAACTAAATATTAAACTTCTTGGTGGTGGTGACAAGTTAGTTACTGACATCTTAGTACTATTTCCAGTCTGTAAATGTTTGTCTTTTTTCTCTATGCCAAGCTTTAATGTTATTACTGTTTTGCAGTCCGGATACTGGAAGGTCTCGTAAAAGGCCTCGTGAGGAAGAATCGGGTTCTTCATCTCAATCGGCCGATCACCCAACTTTGGGAGGCAACAGAATATCCAACATAAGTAATGCCGGTCGCGTCCCTTTTGTGGACTATGTTAAAGCACATCGCGGTAGTTTCATCGTCAAAGTAGGAGTTCAGGACTGTACCTCTACAGTTGTAGGTAGAAAGGAAGATAGATATGATTTTGCCGACATCGGTAGGGTACTCGGTAGTAGTTTTCTTATAGCTTACTTTGACACACACAAAGAGAACTTGACGTGGGGTGGAGAATTGATGTTTGAAGATATTGAAGTAAGCTATGGTCGAATCGTGGTGAATAGAAAGCCAAGAGTGGCTACGAGTCAAGATGATTTTGACAAGGATATCCATGTCCTCGTATTAATGTTGACAGGTACATTCCTTCCAAAGGGGAAGAATTTACCATACTTTGAAGGCTTTCTTACATTTATCGAGAAGAGCAAATTTAGAAATCATCCAGAACTGCTACCGTACAAGCGGCACCCCTTGGTTTTTATGTCCCCACTAGAAAGAGGTAATTGTTGTTGAACTTCTATGCTTTTACATTTTTTTGAGAAACTGTGTCATTTTATAGTAGCTTAGTTAGTGATAGCTTAATTGCACTTTTATCCACTGTTGGGTTAACTAATGCATTATACTAACAACTATTTGCAGTTACGTTATTGAATAACTGTTTTTTTTTTTTACTGCAATTGTAGCTGCTGCTTTGGATAATCTTTTGAAGATTTATTTCCGGCTCAATGGTACTCAGCAGAAGGCTTTCCGGTCAACATTGGCCAGCATCGATTGCCCCAACTGGCCTGCTGCAAAAAGTTACTGCATTTTTGAACCTCTGGTTACTTATCAAGTGAACAAGCGTGGCTTCGATACATACCTAGAAGAGCACTTTGATTGTTTACTCATTTTGCGAAACCATAATGAGCACGGCAAAGTGGTACTAAATGTCTAATCTCTCTATTATAACTGTTTCCCTTTTATTGTTTGCTGTTGTTCTAAAGATTAGTTTAAATTACAGTTGGAATGGGAATTGCTTGACTATGCCTCAGTTGCGTGCTTCGGAGATTTTGTTCAGGATTCTTTCTTGGGTCTTATGCTAAAGGGCTATGAAGTTCATAAAGCCCTTGCTTAAAGGTAACAAGTCATTTGTTCCTAAATTCTGTTCTTATAGCCACTGTTGGGTAAATATTTCTTGGATAATTTGTGGTAGATTCTTAGATAGGGACATAAAATTGGATAACATTGTTCCTAGTCTTTGGTTCCCTCTTTGTTTCTTGGATCGGAATGCATGTTCTTGTACGAATTGTTCTGTTTTCATCTCCCGATGACCACAAGCTGATAACCACGGGGCTATTTTCTTAGAATTTTCGAGTTTCTACTGTCTACACGAAGTCCTTGCATGTGCGATAAAGATCTTGAAAAAATCTTGGCATCTAATCTTTCTCTGTTTCTGCTTGTGATGTCACAACACCCCACGTATCTAGTTTGCTCTGGTTACTACTGATGCCAATGCCATTTATTGTAATGGATTCTGTCCTGAACTTCCGAATTGTGATATCCAATCTGCTACTGTTTTCTGATGCGTCTGATTGAATCTGATGGCTGACCTCTTGATGCTTTGTGATGGGTGGCAGGCATTTGGCAGGCAGAAGGTGGAGCCTGAGGTCAAGGAGGAGACTCCGGGTGTGATGCCAGAAGTACCAGCGGCAACTGAGTCTCAGTGAAGGCGTCCTGAGCTCGTGATCGTCTTCCATGAATCTGAAGCTTCATTCACTGAGAGTTGTGAGGTCTTATAAGCATAGAGTTATCTTTTGGTTTTGTCCTTGTCTTTGCTTAGTTGGGACATACATGGTTTGCCTGAGCGATTTCAACTTGTAAGACACTAAGACCCGTTCCAGTTATGGATCTTAATCTGGTTGGAACCGCCGTCATTTGCGGTGCATTTTGGTGATATTCGTTTTGCCATCACCTATGCTTCATTCTGTCGAATGGAATGGAAGATCATTTGATCAGGTAGTTCTCCGTGCAATGCGACCTGGTCTTGTTCTGGTTCTCCTTGATGCTACCAATGCTACCTGCTTCCTATTGAGTTTAGTTGCTTCAGTGTATTCGTGCAGTATTATAGTTGGTGTTTACATTCGAATGTATATTTCTCAAAGATTGGCCAGGCCAATAAGAGTTTATAAGGGCACATCAAGCCGTGAGGAGAGGTGGGTCAGCCAAAAATTGCTTGCCTCCTTGTCTGTCTTGGCTGCTACCTTGTCTACCGGTTCCCTAAACCGGTTGCACCAAAGTTCATAAGTTTCAAATAGTAAGCAGAGCATCATGGTGTTCATTTCTGAAGGCGGCAGCGTTCCTAGATTGCTAGATCTTCCAGAGGATGGAAGCAGCACCTCAGGTCAGACGGAGGGATCAAGACCAGTCGGGGCGATGGCAGACAAAAGGTCTTAAAACCTGTGAGAAGGGTTGATTTGAAGTTGAACCCAAACTTGGCACGCTTTGGGGTAGTTTAAGAACAACTGTGCAGTGTCTTTAGAGGTGCATGGGCAGGCTGCATCTGAGATTATATGCTTGTGAAACTGGTTAGCTCGTGTTTAAGAGGAGCCAGCCGAAGAGCCTTAGCTTGGGGTGAGCTCTTGATCGCCAAATTAGGTTCGCGTGATCATCTTCAGTTTCCCCCTGAGTGAGGATCGCATAGGCTGCCTTTGAGGAGAATGGCGCACCATGGTTGAGGATCCGATCGTCCGGTCCTTCAGAGAGCTGGAAGTCCTGTAACAGTACATTCAAGGCAACAAGCTCGGCCGAAGTAGCATTAGATAGCCGGTTAGTCAGGTTCGCATGTAAGCCGTACTGCATGACGTGGAAAACAAGGATGTGTGGGTCTCTTGAGTGGGAGTAGAGGCTTGGGAATTTCTAAGCTAGGGAGGTTTGCTGTAGCCAGGTGTCATGCCTGAAGAAAGTTCTGAGGCCATTATTTGTGAGCACAGATGAGATGGAACATAGGGTTTTTATGTGGCATTATATGGTTTTGGTCAGGAAGGTGGGGTTGTTGCAGGAGGCAATGTGTGGCAGGTTGTTTAGGTGTGTACTTTGTTTAGCCATGAAATCCAGGGCAGCACAATAGGAGAGCTGTCAGAGAGGAGCTTGTGAGCAAACTTCATTAGCAAACAGTCATTTTATAAAGCTATATTTTTTATGCCAAGACCACCAATTTGTTTTCAGTTTGCAAACGTCAGCCCATGCAATAAGGCATTGAGCGCCAGAACATGACTCGTCGGCGGCCCAGAAGAACGCTCTCCGAATAGCATCAATGGCTTTCACCGTTTATTGAGGGAGTTTGAAAACAGACATGAAGTACGTGGCTAGCGAGTCGAGAACCGAATAGATGAGAACTAAATGTGCCGAACGGGAGAGCAGTTTGGCGCACCATCCAGGCAGGCGATTTAGGCAGCTAGAGATGATCGGCTGCAAAGCGGAAGCTGGCAGTTTGTAGGGTGACAGGGGGCCCTAGGTACTTATGTGGAAAATTAAAGATGGGGCAACCTAAGGTAGAAGCAATTGTAGCAGCGGTAGCGTTGTCTAAGTGCAGTGGGACGAAGGTGCTTTTGAAGAAGTTTATGTGAAGCCCAGTAGCTGCGGAGAAGGATTCCAAGATTGATTTAAGAGTGGCAGCTGCTTCATCAGATGCATGTTACAATTAGGGTGTCGTCGACGTAGTGAAGCACCACGGGGGGAGATCATGGTAGATTGGGTGCCGGAGAGCAGCATTAGATGTAGTGAATGCATTACAGATTAGCTATTGCAAGATATCTACCACAATGAATTAAGAGGTACGACGAGAGGGGGTCACCTTGAGGAAGACCATTTTTGCAGTTAATCCAATCACCCTCGACTCCAATTAATAGAACATAAGTTTTGTCCGAGCTTAGGATGTCATTGATCCAAGCGTAGAAGCGGTCTGGGAAACCGTGGTGTCGCAAGATTTTGAGAAGGGAAGCCAGGAGACAGAGTCATAGGCTTTTCTAAAATCCAGCTTTAGGATCATAGTTTGGGCTTTCCGTTTGTGACATCAGTTTTTTTTGACAAAAGGGTGATTTTTATTGGCTCGAAATGAAGCTCAAGAGGATAAACAGAAAGAGCACACATTCGACCTTTGCATAGCTAGGATGCACACAGTCAACCACAACGCACGCAAACAAAAAACACGCCCGCAAATAGTAAAGTCATATAAGACCAAAACTATGCGTAGGCGGGTGAAAAAGAAAAACTCAATCGACTAAATCCGTGATCGGCAAACTACAACAATGATCATATGTAACGACCCGGCCCTGCTTCGCGTCCGTCCAGGCACGAGCGTGTGCGCGCGTTGACAGCACCGGGTCTACCTCGACCCGATCCAGCAAGCGAGCCGGCCTGCCTTGGCCTCTCCATCGACCTGGGCTTGGCCCGTGGTGAGAATGTTGGAAATATCTCCTAGAGGCAATAATAAAGTGGTTATTATTATATTTCCTTGTTCATGATAATTGTCTATTGTTCATACTATAATTGTATTAATCGAAAACCGTAATACATGTGTGAATACATAGACCACAGCATGTCCCTAGTAAGCCTCTAATTGACTAGCTCGTTGATCAATAGATGGTTGTGGTCTCCTGACCGTGGACATTGGATGTCGTTGATAACGGGATCACATCATTAGGAGAATAATGTGATGGACAAGACCCAATCCTAAGCATAGCACAAGATCGTGTAGTTCGTTTGCTAGAGCTTTTCTAATGTCAAGTATCATTTCCTTAGACCATGAAATTGTGCAACTCCCGGATACCGTAGGAATGCTTTGGGTGTATCAGACGTCACAACGTACGTTGTGACTATAAAGATGCACTACAGGTATCTCTGAAAGTGTCTGTTGGGTTGGCACGAATCGAGACTGGGATTTGTCACTCCGTATGATGGAGAGGTATCTCTGGGCCCACTCGGTAACGCATCATCATAATGAGCTCAATGTGACTAAGAAGTTAGCCATGAGATCATGCGTTACGGAACGAGTAAAGAGACTTGCCGGTAACGAGATTGAACGAGGTATGGGGATACCAACGACCGAATCTCGGGCAAGTAACATACCGATGGACAAAGGGAATTGTATACGGGATTGATTGAATCCCCGACATCGTGGTTCATCCGATGGGATCATCGTGGAACATGTGGGAGCCAACATGGGTATCCAGATCCCGCTGTTGGTTATTGGCCGGAGAGATGTCTCGGTCATGTCTGCATGGTTCCCGAACCCGTAGGGTCTACACACTTAAGGTTCGGTGACGCTAGAGTTATTATGAGAAATTGTATGTGGTTACTGAAGGTTGTTCCGGGTCCTGGATGAGATCCCGGACGTTACGAGGAGTTCCAGAACGATCCGGAGGTAACGATTTATATATGGGAAGTCCAATTTCAGTCGCCAGAATGATTTCGGGGGTTAACGGTATTGTACCAGGACCACCGAAAGGTGTCTGGGGGTCCACCGGGTGGGGCCACCTGCCCCGGAGGACTTAATGGGCTGAATATGGGAGGGAACCAGCCCCCTAGTGGGCTGGTGAGCCCCCAAGGGCCCAAGGCGCCTAGGGCTGGAAACCCTAGGGGAGGGGGGCGCCTAGCACCTTGCTTTGGGGGCAAGTCTTCCCCTCCTGGCCGCCGCCCCCCTCTAGATGCATATAAGGGGGTCGGGCCCCTCTTCCCTTCCTCCTATAAATAGTGGGGTGGGGTGGGGTGGGAGGGCAGCCCACCCCTTCCCCTGGCGCAGCCCTCCACACCAACACCTCCTCCTTCTTCGTAGTGCTTGGCACAGCCCTGCAGGAGAACCAACAGCTCCACCACCACGCCGTCGTGCTCCCGGAGTTCTCCCTCAACTTCTCCTCTCCCCTTGCTGGATCAAGAAGGAGGAGACGTCCCCGGGCTGTACGTGTGTTGAACGCGGAGGCATCGTCCGTTCGGTGCTTGGATCGGATCTTCAACGATTTGAATCGCCACGAGTATGACTCCATCAATCGCGTTCTTGTAATGCTTCCGCTTAGCGATCTTCAAGGGTATGAAGATGCACTCCCTCTCTCACTTTGCTAGCATCTCCTAGATTGATCTTGGTGACACGTAGGAAAATTTTGAATTATTACTACGTTCCCCAACAGTGGCATCATGAGCTAGGTCTATGCGTAGATTCTATGCACGAGTAGAACACAAGTAGTTGTGGGCGATGATTTGTTCAATTTGCTTACTGTTACTAGTCCTATCTTGATTCGGCGGCATTATGGGATGAAGCGGCCCAGACCGACCTTACACGTATGCTTACGTGAGACAGGTTCCACCGACTGACATGCACTTGATGCATAAGGTGGCTAGCGGGTGTCTGTCTCTCCCACTTTAGTCAGATCGGATTCGATGAAGAGGGTCCTTATGAAGGGTAAATAGCAATTGTCATATCACCGTTGTGGCTTTTGCATAGGTAAGAAACGTTCTTGGTAGAAACCCATAGCAGCCACGTAAAACATGCAACAACAATTAGAGGACGTCTAACTTGTTTTTGCAGGGTATGCTATGTGATGTGATATGGACAAAAGGATATGATGAATGATATTTGTGATGTATGAGATTGATCATGTTCTTGTAATAGGAATCACGACTTGCATGTCGATGAGTATGACAACCGGCAGGAGCCATAGTTGTCCTAATTTATTGTATGACCTGCGAGTCAATGAAAACGCCATGTAATTACTTTACTTTATTGCTAACCGTTAGCCATAGTAGTAGAAGTAGTTGTCACAACCTAGCTAGTCATGCATTAGAGTGTTGCATCATGTTTACTCTTTCATCAGAAACTTGAAATGGGGATGACAGAACCCCCAGTCCCCTCTGAAACCAACTAGGGTTACTAAAATAATTTTTCAATGAACCTGAAATGCCCTTCTAAAATGCCCATCATTTTTGTCTTGGTTCAGAACCTCTGCCAAAAATGGTGCACATTTTCCTAGGCCATCCTAGGGTTTTTGAATTAAATCATAAATATTTGAATTTGGGCATTTAAAATAATATAAAATATTTAAATGCTCAAATATCTCCAAACTAAAATGTTTCATGTTGGAAATAATCCAACTATGGGCCAGGAATAGTTTGGTGATTTTTGAACTAGCCTAGGTATTTTATTTAATTCAACAAAGTTGCAGAAGTATTAGAAAAACAGAAAACAGAAAAATATATAAAGGGAGAAGCTTACCTGGGCTCCTCCCTGTGCGGCCCAGCCAGCTGGCTGGCCCAGCCAGCAGCCGGCCCAGCCCACCTCCCTCCTCTGTCGTCTTCGTCCCGACAGAGGGAGGGGAGTGTGGCCGGCGCGCGCGCGCGCCACCGCGCCACGCCACCTGCTCGCCTGCTTGCCTGCCCTCCCCTCCTCGCTCGACGCCCTGGACGACGCCACGCCTCTCCCCCTGCTCTCTCTCACTCTCCCCCGGCTCTCCTCTCCTCTCCCTCGCTCTCTCTCTCTCACGGCCGAACACCACCGTCGCCGCCGTTCGCCATAGCCATCGTCTCCGGCCACCCCTCGCTCCCCCCGACTAGCTCAGAAGCTCCGCCTCGACTCCCTCTTCCTCCCCACCGCTCCACGGGTCCCCGGAAGCCCTGCATCGCCGCCACGTCGCCGTTCCCCTCTTCGGGCTCCGACCGTCGTCGCCGTCGAATTCACCGTCACCAGCGCGTCCCCGAGCCCGCTAACCATCCCTGTAGCTCCGCGGTGAGCCCCCGGATCGTTTCCCCCTTCTTCCCTGGTCTCTTTCGACTTCTAGGCCCTAGCCCCACCTCGGCCGAGAGCTCCACGCCGCCGGCGATGTCGCCGTCGTGGCCACGGTCGCCGTAGCGCCCAACCGAGCACACCATCGTGCTCCCCACCTCACCAGGAGCACGCAGCACGCACCAACGCCTCCCCAAACCCCCTGCAACACTGATCCCGACCGCACCCGAACTCCGGCCGCCGCAGCCGAGCTCGCCGCCGTCAACTCCGGCCACCCCGAGCCCAACCACCACCACCAATAGTCGCGGCTCAACCTCAGCAACACGTAGATGCCTTCCGCCGTCCATTTGGTTGCCGGAATGGCAAAAAGCACTTTCGCCGCCGTCTCGGGCCTCGCCGGCGTCATGTCGCCGGTGGGGTTTGACTTGTCCGACCTGGGGTTTGACCCCCCAGGGTCACTGACGCGTGGGCCCTATCGGCCAGGTGGTTAGGTTAGCGCTAACTACTGTTAGTCAACCCCCCCTGACACTGACAGTGGGCCCCAGCGCCACTAACCCCTAATTAGGATTAATTTAATCCTGTTTAACCCCCCTGTCACTGACGTGTGGGCCCCACACGTCAGGTTTGACCTCAGCCAGCCACAGTTGACCACTGACGTCATGCTGACGTCATGCTGACGCAATAATTATATTTCTGGAATTAAATTAAATCAGGAAATTCCAGAATATTATTTAAACTTCAAAAATTCATAACTTTTATTCTGTAACTCCAAATTGGACAAATTATATATGAAAAATGATCAGAAAAATCCAATCTATCCATCTGTACTATTTTCATGCATGATCAAACAAGTTAAATTGATGTTTTAAGCAGAACATGAAAAGGCACTTTAAAAGGCCATATTTGAATTTGAAATTTGAATCCTTGATTCAAATTTGTTCAAACACCCCTGGTTTTAGTTGCATTAGCCCAACACACTCATATTGCCATGTTTCATGCATGCATCATATTGTTGCATACTGTTTGGTAATGTTTGTGAATCGGTGCTCTCTGCGGCAGGTTCTGTCCCCGAAGAGTACCCTGATTACCCTAGCGAAGAACCGTATCAGTGCATCGAACCATCAGGCAAGCAACCAACCATTTGATCATATCGATACAATCCCATGTTCTCGCTCCTGCTCTCTTTTACTGCATTAAGACAACGCGATTCAAACTGCTGTGTGCTACGGTAGTTGAACCCATTTCCTCTGCATGACCTGTCATTGCCACAGTAACTAGATGAAACCCACTAGCATGTGTAGGAGTTGCTTGAGCCATATGTATGTGTTGTTCCTACCTTGCTATGCCTGCTATGCTTAGAGTCGTGTCAGGTCTGGTTCATCTGGGTGATGGGCTAGAGTGAAATGTTATGTCGGTAATGAGAGTGGTGTGGTGAACACGATTTGGTAAAGGTATCGATGAGAGGCCATGTAGGAGTACATGGTGGGTTGTTTCATTGAAGCCGACCTTAAGCACTGAGATCTGTATGTGTGATTTAAGAATCAGCTACTACCATGCATTGGGCCCGAAACCAATGGACCCTCTCGACTTCTTATTCACCCTAGTTCTCCGTCCAGGAGTTGCAAGTAGTTTCTGGTGTTTGTAGCCTACTGGAGGCCGTGGACAGCGCTGACCGTAGGGGTGGGCTGTGATGCGGTAGGTACGTGGCATGGTGTACCGAATACCCGTTAGGTATCTCGGGAACCCTGTTCACATCGTTCGGGGCCGTATGGGAAACCTCGGCCGGACTCCCTGCGGATGGAACCTGAATAGGCGATAAACCTGGACTGGAAGCTTAGGTGATTAGGTAGGTCGTGGCCGACACCCACGTTGGGCTTCCGCTTGAAGGTTGCCGAGTACATGTCGTGTAAACGACGGTAAGTGGTGAGAGCGTGTATGAAGAAGTACCCCCTGCAGGGTTAACATGATCTATTCGAATAGCCGCGTCCGCGGTAAAGGACTACTTGGTTGCCTATACAGTTCATAGACAAGTAAATGGAAACTGTTAAAAGCCTCAAGATAAGTGTGAGTGCCGAGGATGGCTCTTCCGTAGGAAGACGGAGGCGGATCCTCGGTAGTGTATTGAATTGGTGAGTAGTGGACTCGTGTGCGCAAAACCATTTCAAGTTGGAGTATCGTAGGATAGCCTAGCCAAGAGTCAAAGCTGGCTTGCTGCAATAACTCCACCAACCCTTCTTGATACTATGCATGTATGTAGGATCTGATGTAAGTCTTGCTGAGTACCTTTGTACTCATGTTGCTATAATCTACATTTTTACAGAAGACGCTGCAACCCCTTCTGATGGGTTCTATGTAGACGTTGACATCAACGAGTAGGCTTAAGACCCAGGTGGTGACCCTGAGCTTGTGAAGGACCACGTAGTATAGCTAGGCTTTCCAAGCCTCTTTTGTTTTACTAGTTGTCTGTACTCAGACAAGTTACTTCCGCTGCTGGTTTGTATGACTGTATGACTTGTATGTTGGGTCGTGAGACCCGTACCTTTGTGTATGTTATGTATGGCTCACTGAGCCTTAAATAAAGTACTTGTGTCATAGAGTCATGTTGTGATGCTTCATTGTATTTGCACATATCGAGCATATTGTGTGTATGACTGAAATGCTTGGTATGTGTGGGATCTGACTATCTAGTTGTTTATCTTTAGTAGCCTCTCTTACCGGGAAATGTCTCCTAGTGTTACCGCTGAGCCATGGTAGCTTGCTACTGCTCTGGAACACTTAGGCTGGCCGGCATGTGTCCTTCTTCGTTCCTGTGTCTGTCCCTTCGGGGAAATGTCACGCTTTGAGTACCGGAGTCCTGTTAGCCCGCTACAGCCCGGTTTACCGGAGTCCTGTTAGCCCAGTGCTACAGCCCGGACCCACTTGCTGATGACCGACACGTTCGAAGCTGGGTCATGGATGCCTGTCCTTGTAAGTCTGTGCCACTTTGGGTTTACGACTAGTCATGTCAGCCCGGGCTCTTTATCATATGGATGCTAGCGACACTATCATATACGTGAGCCAAAAGGCGCAAACGGTCCCGGGAAAAGGTAAGGCGACACCCGTGGGAATACCGTGCGTGAGGCCGCAAAGTGATATGAGGTGTTACCAGCTAGATCGATGTGACATCGAGTCGGGGTCCTGACAGCGTTGGCATCAGAGCCGGACTGCCTGTAGGTTCTCCAAGCCAAACTGGTCGATGTTGAGTCTAGAAATTCTTTAGTTATATGTAGGGGAATTGTTTGTGGGTTGGAACGTAAGGCTCTTTTTACTTCTTATACCTTATGACTTTCTGATCTGAGTCAGTCCATTCTTCCACCGGGGGTTAAGGAATTAGGATCTATTCCTCTATCAGGATCACGTGTTACTAATCAGTAGTACCTTATAAGTTTGATGGTTACAAGCCTAGTTCAGTTCTACTACCACATTATGTAGTCAGAATGGTTCAGAACTTTGATATGATGATGTTGAGTGTGTATGAAATCCTTTGTCAAATGTCTCAATATCCTTTTTGAGCATTTACAGCTGTTATGCTGCCGAAATTTTGCTAGAAATTCTAACGCCTTTGCATTATAAATATGCTTTCAGATGGCCACTCGCGACCTCAATCAAGTGGTTCGCCTGACTCGATGCCTAGATGTACCCGGCCATACTGCTAAGTTGGTCAGGGTAATGACTGAGGCTGGATACCGCTGGTATCCCGAGTACACGGTCGAAGAGCAATTCCGGGACTTCAATCAAAGCCAGTATCTCTGCACTGTCAGGATATTTCCATCTTATCCTGGATCCACCGAGCCTCTTCACTGCTCCTATGGACTCGGGGTTACTATTGAGATGGCTGTGCAGGACGCCGCCTACTCTATGATGACCATTATGTGAGTCAGATCTGGGTTATTTCGGGACTCTGATTTCCGGTATATGCCAGGATCACTTCCGGGAGCACAAGGGTATCTCCAGGCTATCTATGCTGACTCCACTCAGGAGGATTCACGGACTCGCACCACTGCTGAGATGCTCGAGGATAAGGACCGTGAAAATCGGGCCTTAAGGCTAGAGCTCTTCAACACCCGTGCTGACCACTGGGCCACTTTGACTCGGTTCGCACCGGCGGTGCAAGCTGGATATTCAGATATGCGCGATCTCTATCCTGTGAGATCTGCTCTGCCAGACGTGATGGTTTGGCGTGATGTAGGAGGCATCACCCCACCTCGCGGTCCCCGCAGGCCACCGTTTGTTGGTCCAAGGCCTCATCCTAGCCCCTATGGTCCACAAGCTCCGCGAGACCGTTTGTTTCCAGATGATCATGTTGAGCTTCCAGGCTATGGAGGTGACTTCTACGAGGACTACTACGGATCGGTCTGAGTTAGTGGTAGTATCACTAGTTCGCACTAGCTGTGTCGTCTATCGTCCCGCGTGACTCGTGGGATATGACCTAGTTTGTACTCTTTCCGGAGATGTAGAAAAATAATGTATAGGAGCTTGGAATGCCCCCGATGAGATGTAATCCTCTTTCTACCGTAATAGTACTTGTTTGGTCTTGTACTAAACCCTGTATGGTGTGTATGATGATGGAATAAAAGAAGCAGTTGCTGTATCTACCATGTCATACGGATGATCATCTTGCATTTCGAGTTATTTCTTACATTATAAATCCTATGCCGGAATTTTACCATCCTGACTAAAACATTGTCTTGATTTCCTAGGATGGTCAACACGCGCGCTAACCCTGCTTCTCAAGAGCAGGCCGAAGGCAGTGAAGCCAGGGATGCAAATCTGCCTCATCCTCCTTCACTAGCCGAGGTCATGATGGAAGCTGAGAGAAACAAGCGGGAGACGAACCGTTTGTTGGAGCGTATTGAACAGAATACAGCACACCATCAGAGGGCTAACGTGGTGTCACTCAGTGATTTTATCAAATTGCATCCACCCACGTTCCACCACTCCGTCGAGCCCCTCGACGCTGATGACTGGCTTCGCAGTATCTCTCACAAACTGCGTTCCGCGCTGGTAGCGGAGGCTGACAAGGTCACCTTTGCTGCATATCATCTTGAAGGCCCCGCCAGTCTATGGTGGGAGAATTATGGAGCTATGCGCCCAGCGGGCCATGTCACTACTTGGGCTGAATTCAGCGAGGCTTTCCGTGAACATCACATTCCGGAGGGTCTCATGGACCGTAAACGTGAAGAATTTTGCAGTTTCACCCAAGGCCGACTTTCTGTGGATGCTTATAGCAGGGAGTTTGGTAATCTCGCTCGATATGCAACTGAGGAAGTTTCTACTGACGCCAAGAAGCAAGCAAGGTTCCGTAAGGGCCTTAGTCCTGAGCTTCGCCGCGACCTCCGTCTGCATGAGTGTACATCTTTCTCGAAACTTGTCAACAAAGCCATCAGTGCTGAAACTGGTCAGACTGACTATGACGCAACACGCAAGCATGGCCGTGACACGGGTTCCTCATCCGGTGCTGGTCCTCAGAAGCGCCGCGTGTGGGTGCCCAACACCGCCCTGCCACCCAGGTTCACACCGAGGCCATCCTTCCAGGCGCCTCGCCCCGTTCAACAGTCTGCTCCAGCCAAGCCCTATGGGGGTTCAACTAACAATGCTCCTCCACGTACCAGTTCCGTGACTTGTTTCAAGTGTGGGGAATCGGGTCACTATATGCGTGAGTGTCCCCAGACCAACCCCAATCAATCTGCTAAAGCTGTTGGCCGTGGCAAGCCGACAGGGAAAATGTTTCATGCTAAACCGGTCACCGCTTCACGTGGCCATGTCAACTGTATCTCTGCCGAAGAAGCTCAAGAGGATCCCAACGTCGTTCTCGGTACGCTTCTTGTTAATTGCCACCCGGCATCTGTTCTTTTCGATACAGGAGCCTCTCATTCTTTTATATCCGAAAGTTATGCTCGATTGCATAACGTTGCATTCTGTGACATGCCATCCACTATGGAAATCTCTACCCCTGGTTCTAGATGGCAGACCTCTAGGGTAAGCTATGGAAATGAGATCCAAGTCGACAGACTTGTTTTCCTCGCGTCTTTGATAGCCCTTAAATCTTCAGATATTAATATCATTCTGGGTATGGACTGGATGTCGGCTCATCATGCCCAAATTGATTGCTTCTTTAGGACTGTTCAACTCACCCATCCTTCGGGGAAGATAGTCCATGTCTTGACCCGAATATCCAAGCGACAATTATATTCTCTTAACGCCAGCCCTTTGCCAGACCTTGAGGACGTTCCGGTAGTCCGTGACTTCCCGGATGTCTTTCCAGAGGAATTGCCAGGTGTTCCACCTGACAGGGATGTTGAGTTTGTAATAGACCTCATCCCCGGAACCGTTCCGATTGCTAGAAGACCTTATAAGATGGCACCCCTAGAACTAGCCGAGCTTAAGAAACAACTCGATGAGTCCTTGAAAAAGGGTTTCATCCGCCCTAGTTCATCTCCGTGGGCTTGCCCCGTCCTATTCGTCAAGAAGAAGGATGGTACGGACCGGATGGTTGTAGATTACCGACCTGTCAATTTGGTCACAATCAAGAACAAATACCCGCTTCCCAGGATCAACGACCTGTATGATCAGCTCGCTGGATCCTCAGTCTTCTCCAAAATGGATTTGAGGTTGGGCTACCATCAAATCAAAATCAGAAACGGGGACATTCCTAAAACGGCCTTTGTTACTCGTTATGGCCAATACGAGTACACCGTCATGTCCTTCGGTTTAACCAACGCTCCAGCCACCTTTTCTCGGTTAATGAACTCAATCTTCATGGAGTATTTGGATAAATTCGTCGTAGTTTATCTCGATGATATACTCATCTACTCCAAGAACAAGGAAGAACATGCCGAACATCTAAGGCTAGTGTTGAAGAAACTTCGAGAGCATCGCCTTTATGCCAAATTTTCTAAATGTGAATTCTGGTTGTCAGAAGTGACCTATCTGGGTCATGTAATATCTGGTAAAGGTATTGCTGTTAACCCTGAGCGAGTTCAAGCCGTCCTTAATTGGACTCCACCTGAATCGGTCAAGCAAGTTCGGAGTTTTCTAGGCTTAGCGAGCTATTGTCGTCGCTTTGTCGAGAACTTCTCCAAAGTTGCCAAACCTCTAACCGAACTCCTCAAGAAAGATAAGAAGTTCGAATGGACTCCACAATGTGAGCACAGCTTTCAGGAACTGAAAAGACGCCTGACTTCTGCTCCCATACTGGTACCGCCAGACTTCTCCAAGGACTTTGTTATCTACTGCGACGCTTCGCGACAAGGACTAGGTTGCATTCTCATGCAAGATCGACACGTAATTGCCTACGCTTCACGGCAATTGCACCCACATGAGGAGAATTATCCCACTCATGATCTAGAGCTTGCAGCCGTAGTCTATGCACTTAAGACCTGGCGACATTACCTCCTCGGTAATCGTTGCGAAATATTCACTGATCACCAAAGTCTGAAGTATATTTTCACCCAACCGGATTTGAATCTCAGGCAGAGACGTTGGGTTGAATTGATCACCGACTTCGACTTAGGAATAACCTACACCCCAGGGAAAGCCAACGTCATGGCTGATGCGCTAAGTCGTAAATCTTATTGTAACAACCTGATGTTACAACAAAGTCAACCGCTTCTCCATGAGGAATTTAGGAAGCTTAACCTTCATATTGTTCCTCAAGGTTTTCTCTCCACCTTGGTGGCAAAACCTACCCTTACGGATCAAATTATCAAAGCACAGAAGGTAGATCCGGGAATCTCCCACATCAAGAGAAACATTCAGAAAGGAATTGCGAATTGTTTCTCCGTTAATGATCAAGGAGTCGTATACTTCGGGGATCGACTAGTGGTTCCCAAGGTGCGCAACCTGAGGCGATTGATCCTTAAGGAAGCTCATGAATCTCCTCTCACCATTCATCCCGGTAGTACTAAGATGTATCAGGACCTACGCCAGAGGTTCTGGTGGACTAGGATGAAGAGAGAAATTGCTCAGTACATTGCAAATTGCGACGTCTGTCGTCGTGTAAAAGCAGAGCATCAACGGCCTGCTGGCACCCTTCAACCCTTAGCTATTCCTGAATGGAAATGGGATAAAATTGGTATGGATTTCATTACCGGGTTTCCCAGGACCAAGAGAGGGAATAATGCTATTTTCGTCGTGGTCGATCGTCTTTCCAAAGTAGCCCACTTCTTACCTGTTCGTGAGAGTATAACCGCTAGTCAGCTGGCAGACTTATACATCTCCCGTATAGTGTCTCTCCATGGTGTTCCTTTGGAAATTAACTCGGATCGAGGAAGTCTTTTCACCTCTCGATTTTGGGAAAGTTTCCAAAATGCTATGGGAACCCGTCTTTCCTTTAGCACCGCTTTCCACCCTCAGTCGAGTGGTCAAGTGGAACGCGTCAACCAAATTCTAGAAGACATGCTTCGAGCCTCTGTTATCTCATTCGGAATGGACTGGGAGAAGTGCCTTCCATTTGCCGAATTCGCTTACAACAACAGCTATCAATCTAGCTTGGGTAAAGCCCCTTTTGAAGTTCTCTATGGACGACGATGTCGAACACCCCTTAACTGGTCAGAGACCGGGGAAAGACAATTCTTTGGCCCGGATATGATTCAGGAAGCAGAAGAACAAGTTCGTATCGTTCGTGAAAAGTTGAAAACAGCCCAATCTCGTCAAAAGAGTCAATATGACCGAAAACATAAGGCTATGACCTTCGAGGTTGACGAGAAGGCTTATCTTCGGGTCACCCCTCTGAAGGGAACCCATCGTTTCGGTATCAAAGGCAAATTGGCTCCTCGTTATATTGGACCTTTTCGCATTCTTGCCAAACGAGGAGAAGTTGCCTACCAGTTGGAACTACCTCCGCACCTCTCCAGAGTTCACGACGTCTTCCACGTTTCTCAACTCAGGCGTTGCTTCTCGGATCCTATCCGTGAAGTGGACCACGAAACGCTTGATCTCCAGGATAATCTTACATATCGAGAGTACCCCATTCGTATCCTCGATCAGGCCGAGCGTACCACTCAACGCCAGAACATCAAGTTCCTCAAAGTTCAATGGTCGCACCATTCTGAGGATGAAGCAACTTGGGAAAGGGAGGATCGTCTTCGACTCGAGTACCCCGCTTTCTTCCCGGAGGAACCCAAATCTCGGGACGAGATTCTTTTGAGTGGGGGTGAGTTGTCACAACCTAGCTAGTCATGCATTAGAGTGTTGCATCATGTTTACTCTTTCATCAGAAACTTGAAATGGGGATGACAGAACCCCCAGTCCCCTCTGAAACCAACTAGGGTTACTAAAATAATTTTTCAATGAACCTGAAATGCCCTTCTAAAATGCCCATCATTTTTGTCTTGGTCCAGAACCTCTGCCAAAAATGGTGCACATTTTCCTAGGCCATCCTAGGGTTTTTGAATTAAATCATAAATATTTGAATTTGGGCATTTAAAATAATATAAAATATTTAAATGCTCAAATATCTCCAAACTAAAATGTTTCATGTTGGAAATAATCCAACTATGGGCCAGGAATAGTTTGGTGATTTTTGAACTAGCCTAGGTATTTTATTTAATTCAACAAAGTTGCAGAAGTATTAGAAAAACAGAAAACAGAAAAATATATAAAGGGAGAAGCTTACCTGGGCTCCTCCCTGTGCGGCCCAGCCAGCTGGCTGGCCCAGCCAGCAGCCGGCCCAGCCCACCTCCCTCCTCTGTCGTCTTCGTCCCGACAGAGGGAGGGGAGTGTGGCCGGCGCGCGCGCGCGCCACCGCGCCACGCCACCTGCTCGCCTGCTTGCCTGCCCTCCCCTCCTCGCTCGACGCCCTGGACGACGCCACGCCTCTCCCCCTGCTCTCTCTCACTCTCCCCCGGCTCTCCTCTCCTCTCCCTCGCTCTCTCTCTCTCACGGCCGAACACCACCGTCGCCGCCGTTCGCCATAGCCATCGTCTCCGGCCACCCCTCGCTCCCCCGACTAGCTCAGAAGCTCCGCCTCGACTCCCTCTTCCTCCCCACCGCTCCACGGGTCCCCGGAAGCCCTGCATCGCCGCCACGTCACCGTTCCCCTCTTCGGGCTCCGACCGTCGTCGCCGTCGAATTCACCGTCACCAGCGCGTCCCCGAGCCCGCTAACCATCCCTGTAGCTCCGCGGTGAGCCCCCGGATCGTTTCCCCCTTCTTCCCTGGTCTCTTTCGACTTCTAGGCCCTAGCCCCACCTCGGCCGAGAGCTCCACGCCGCCGGCGATGTCGCCGTCGTGGCCACGGTCGCCGTAGCGCCCAACCGAGCACACCATCGTGCTCCCCACCTCACCAGGAGCACGCAGCACGCACCAACGCCTCCCCAAACCCCCTGCAACACTGATCCCGACCGCACCCGAACTCCGGCCGCCGCAGCCGAGCTCGCCGCCGTCAACTTCGGCCACCCCGAGCCCAACCACCACCACCAATAGTCGCGGCTCAACCTCAGCAACACGTAGATGCCTTCCGCCGTCCATTTGGTTGCCGGAATGGCAAAAAGCACTTTCGCCGCCGTCTCGGGCCTCGCCGGCGTCATGTCGCCGGTGGGGTTTGACTTGTCCGACCTGGGGTTTGACCCCCCAGGGTCACTGACGCGTGGGCCCTGTCGGCCAGGTCGTTAGGTTAGCGCTAACTACTGTTAGTCAACCCCCCCTGACACTGACAGTGGGCCCCAGCGCCACTAACCCCTAATTAGGATTAATTTAATCCTGTTTAACCCCCCTGTCACTGACGTGTGGGCCCCACACGTCAGGTTTGACCTCAGCCAGCCACAGTTGACCACTGACGTCATGCTGACGTCATGCTGATGCAATAATTATATTTCTGGAATTAAATTAAATCAGGAAATTCCAGAATATTATTTAAACTTCAAAAATTCATAACTTTTATTCTGTAACTCCAAATTGGACAAATTATATATGAAAAATGATCAGAAAAATCCAATCTATCCATCTGTACTATTTTCATGCATGATCAAACAAGTTAAATTGATGTTTTAAGCAGAACATGAAAAGGCACTTTAAAAGGCCATATTTGAATTTGAAATTTGAATCCTTGATTCAAATTTGTTCAAACACCCCTGGTTTTAGTTGCATTAGCCCAACACACTCATATTGCCATGTTTCATGCATGCATCATATTGTTGCATACTGTTTGGTAATGTTTGTGAATCGGTGCTCTCTGCGGCAGGTTCTGTCCCCGAAGAGTACCCTGATTACCCTAGCGAAGAACCGTATCAGTGCATCGAACCATCAGGCAAGCAACCAACCATTTGATCATATTGATACAATCCCATGTTCTCGCTCCTGCTCTCTTTTACTGCATTAAGACAACGCGATTCAAACTGCTGTGTGCTAAGGTAGTTGAACCCATTTCCTCTGCATGACCTGTCATTGCCACAGTAACTAGATGAAACCCACTAGCACGTGTAGGAGTTGCTTGAGCCATATGTATGTGTTGTTCCTACCTTGCTATGCCTGCTATGCTTAGAGTCGTGTCAGGTCTGGTTCATCTGGGTGATGGGCTAGAGTGAAATGTTATGTCGGTAATGAGAGTGGTGTGGTGAACACGATTTGGTAAAGGTATCGATGAGAGGCCATGTAGGAGTACATGGTGGGTTGTTTCATTGAAGCCGACCTTAAGCACTGAGATCTGTATGTGTGATTTAAGAATCAGCTACTACCATGCATTGGGCCCGAAACCAATGGACCCTCTCGACTTCTTATTCACCCTAGTTCTCCGTCCAGGAGTTGCAAGTAGTTTCTGGTGTTTGTAGCCTACTGGAGGCCGTGGACAGCGCTGACCGTAGGGGTGGGCTGTGATGCGGTAGGTACGTGGCCGGGTGTACCGAATACCCGTTAGGTATCTCAGGAACCCTGTTCACATCGTTCGGGGCCGTATGGGAAACCTCGGCCGGACTCCCTGCGGATGGAACCTGAATAGGCGATAAACCTGGACTGGAGGCTTGGGTGATTAGGTAGGTCGTGGCCGACACCCACGTTGGGCTTCCGCTTGAAGGTTGCCGAGTACATGTCGTGTAAACGACGGTAAGTGGTGAGAGCGTGTATGAAGAAGTACCCCCTGCAGGGTTAACATGATCTATTCGAATAGCCGCGTCCGCGGTAAAGGACTACTTGGTTGCCTATACAGTTCATAGACAAGTAAATGGAAACTGTTAAAAGCCTCAAGATAAGTGTGAGTGCCGAGGATGGCTCTTCCGTAGGAAGACGGAGGCGGATCCTCGGTAGTGTATTGAATTGGTGAGTAGTGGACTCGTGTGCGCAAAACCATTTCAAGTTGGAGTATCGTAGGATAGCCTAGCCAAGAGTCAAAGCTGGCTTGCTGCAATAACTCCACCAACCCTTCTTGATACTATGCATGTATGTAGGATCTGATGTAAGTCTTGCTGAGTACCTTTGTACTCATGTTGCTATAATCTACATTTTTACAGAAGACGCTGCAACCCCTTCTGATGGGTTCTATGTAGACGTTGACATCAACGAGTAGGCTTAAGACCCAGGTGGTGACCCTGAGCTTGTGAAGGACCACGTAGTATAGCTAGGCTTTCCAAGCCTCTTTTGTTTTACTAGTTGTCTGTACTCAGACAAGTTACTTCTGCTGCTGGTTTGTATGACTGTATGACTTGTATGTTGGGTCGTGAGACCCGTACCTTTGTGTATGTTATGTATGGCTCACTGAGCCTTAAATAAAGTACTTGTGTCGTAGAGTCATGTTGTGATGCTTCATTGTATTTGCACATATCGAGCATATTGTGTGTATGACTGAAATGCTTGGTATGTGTGGGATCTGACTATCTAGTTGTTTATCTTTAGTAGCCTCTCTTACCGGGAAATGTCTCCTAGTGTTACCGCTGAGCCATGGTAGCTTGCTACTGCTCTGGAACACTTAGGCTGGCCGGCATGTGTCCTTCTTCGTTCCTGTGTCTGTCCCTTCGGGGAAATGTCACGCTTTGAGTACCGGAGTCCTGTTAGCCCGCTACAGCCCGGTTTACCGGAGTCCTGTTAGCCCAGTGCTACAGCCCGGACCCACTTGCTGATGACCGACACGTTCGAAGCTGGGTCATGGATGCCTGTCCTTGTAAGTCTGTGCCACTTTGGGTTTACGACTAGTCATGTCAGCCCGGGCTCTTTATCATATGGATGCTAGCGACACTATCATATACGTGAGCCAAAAGGCGCAAACGGTCCCGGGAAAAGGTAAGGCGACACCCGTGGGAATACCGTGCGTGAGGCCGCAAAGTGATATGAGGTGTTACCAGCTAGATCGATGTGACATCGAGTCGGGGTCCTGACAGTAGTAGTTGGCGATACAACTTCATGAAGACACGATGATGGAGATCATGGTGTCATGCCGGTGATGAAGGTGATCATGCCGCCCCTCAAAGATGGAGATCAAAGGCGCAAGATGATATTGGCCATATCATGTCACTTTATGATTTGCATGTGATGTTTGTCATGATTACATCTTATTTGCTTAGAACGACAGTAGCATAAATAAGATGATTCCTCACTAAAATTTCAAGAAAAGTGTTCCCCCTAACTGTGCACTGTTGCGAAGGATCGTTGTTTCGAAGTACCACCTGATGATCGGGTGTGATAGATTCTAACGTTCACATACAACGGGTCACTACTGCAGGATACTGCTAACGCAACACTACAATCAGAGACCCTTTACCGAAACTGTGTGCGATGCAATAATCGCAAACGGTGGTGTCAAAAAAGTTAAAAAAGGTGCAATACGTTTGCGATGGCGGAGCCATCAAACATGGTTCAGATTTTAGTTGCGTGTGCGATGAAGGACACACGGTTAATCCATTCAAACTGTCTGCAATGAGGCAGAACAACAGAAACGGCGGCTCAACATCTCGTCAGTGAAAAGGAAGAGCCCTCCTGTGCCTTGGTAGAGCATGAGTAGAACAATGTCTCCAATTTTTCCAATATGGATGCATTGCCACGAGAAGCGAGAACTTGTTAATTTGAATGGTTCCATTTTTGCGGGAAATGCAATACCTTGCAATCACTTTGGCGTTATTAGCAGGCACAAGTGTAATTCGACCACGCCGAGAAATCGATCTAGGAACTGCTAACAGTTGTAACATATCGTTGAAGATATATATATAGTTTATGAGCATCAACATTAAAATAAGACTTTTTTACCAACGCTTTGTGCACACAATTGGTCTTGTTTAGTGTGTGCACCATAGGTCTAATTAATCCCATCCAAAATCCAGCGTTCATATGCTGAGCTATCTCTGTCAGATTATCAACAAAGTTTATGACATGCTTCAAGTCCTTCCAGTGAAATTTGGTACGCTTAGTAACATACAAATCGTTCACTATGCATCCAACATATCCCGCTTAAAAGGTGGAAATGTATTATTTATTCAGAACATGGCAGAAGAATATATAGTGCGCATAAATTGGTAAATAGAATTTATTACTGCCTAGGAACGGAGTCAGAATATGATATCACAATTGGTTGCTTAAATAGTGATCAATTGGTTGCTTAAATAGTAATATGACAACATGGAGAAAGTTGAAAGGACACTAACCTTGATCAGACTTTGATCGGCTGATGACGTTGGGGAAGTAAACATCCATGTTTATTAGACCAGGCTGTAGTGCACGCACTAGAAATTTATTGCCAGCTTTCAGTTCATAATTACGCTAACCGTCATTGTAAATCCATGCTGCATTGTCAATATGACATCCTGGGGGTCATCAGCAAAGTAAAGCCCAAGATTTCCTTCTACTCCTGTTCTTGCAAAACAAGGGATGTACTGCTTGAAATAAAAATTAAGATCTTAAATTAGATATATTGAAATAACAGAGCAAGATGCAAATATGGGAGTAACTGATAAAACAGATCCATATATAGATGAAAGCAAAGTAAAAAAATATAGGATTAAAAATAGATAATGTAACAAAGATTTGATGCAAATATATAGATAATGTAGCAACACACGGTATATGTTCACAAATTTAGGCCATGCCGACCGTAGTAGGTTGAGATTGAACATACCGAGCGCTCCCTGAAGTCATCCGGAATGGTGAGATAGAACTTCGTTTCCGACTGGCCACGACCACAGTTGCCCGAGTTGTGCTCGCACTGTGGACACATGAATAAACACCCACGAATCAGCTAGAACAAAAATGATTCCACGACGATTTCCGCCGGTTGATTAACAGCGACGGACGGACTACGATAAGAGACGAGTGAATATTTTGATAATTAAGTTGATTACCTTCTCCATGAGAAAAATCCCTGGCCCAATCCCGCAGAAAACCCCAGTCGACCAAAGTCTAGAATGTCGGTATGCAGATAGGCGGCGGAAAGCGGTAGGGGCGAAATCCGGTGCTGTTTGGAGCGCGACCTATGCCCGCCGCCAACAGCCGTCGAACTTAGGGTGAAGAGTTGCGGAGGAGTCCGCGGCGAGTGAGTGGGGACGAAGTGGGCAAGGGTTTTCTTTTTTCCTTTTGCATGTGTGAGTGAACACACACGGTTCGCAGAGGCGACGGAGATGAATCATGTGCGATAGTAAATCACCGAGATTGATGAAGGAAATATGCCCTAGAGGCAATAATAAAGTTGTTATTTATATTTCCTTATATCATGATAAATGTTTATTATTCATGCTAGAATTGTATTAACCGAAAACTTAGTACATGTGTGAATACATAGACAAATAGAGTGTCACTAGTATGCCTCTACTTGACTAGCTCGTTGAATCAAAGATGGTTAAGTTTCCTAGCCATAGACATGAGTTGTCATTTGATTAACGGGATCACATCATTAGAGAATTATGTGATTGTCTTGACCCATCCGTTAGCTTAGCACGATGATCGTTTAGTTTGTTGCTATTGCTTTATTCATAACTTATACATGTTCCTATGACTATGAGATTATGCAACTCCCGAATACCGGAGGAACACTTAGTGTGCTATCAAACGTCACAACGTAACTGGGTGATTATAAAGATGCTCTACAGGTGTCTCCAATGGTGTTTGTTGAGTTGGCATAGATCGAGATTAGGATTTGTCACTCTGATTGTCGGAGAGGTATCTCTGGGCTCTCTCGGTAATGCACATCACTATAAGCCTTGCAAGCAATGTGACTAATGAGTAATTGCGAGATGATGCATTACAAAACAAGTAAAGAGACTTGCCGGTAACGAGATTAAACTAGGTATTGAGATACCGACAATCGAATCTCGGGAAAGTAACATACTGATGACAAAGGGAACAACGTATGTTGTTATGCGGTTTGACCGATAAAGATCTTCGTAGAATATGTAGGAACCAATATGAGCATCTAGGTGCCCCCCTTTTCCTTCTCCCTCTCCCTCTCTTTCCTTCCCCCTCTCTCCCTTTTCGTGGAAACCTACTAGGACTTGGAATCCTAGTAGGATTCCCCTCTTGGGGGCGCGCCAAGGAGGGTCGGCCGGCCTCCCCCTCCCTCCTTTATATACGTGGGGAGGGGGGCACCCTAGAACACACAAGTTGATTGTTTAGCCGTGTGCGGTGCCCCCCTCCACAGATTTCCACCTCGGTCATATCGTTGTAGTGCTTAGGCGAAGCCTTGTGTCGGTAACTTCATCATCACTGTCATCATGCCGTCGTGCTGACGAAACTCTCTCTTAACCTCAGCTGGATCTAGAGTTCGTGGGACATCACCGAGCTGAACGTGTGCAGATCGCGGAGGTGCCGTACTTTCGGTACTAGGATCGGTCGGATCGTGAAGACGTACGACTACATCAACCGCGTTGTCATAACACTTCCGCTTTCGGTCTACGAGGGTACGTGGACAATACTCTCCCCTCTCGTTGCTATGCATCACCTAGATGAATCTTGCGTGTGCGTAGATTTTTTTTTTGAAATTACTGCGTTCCCTAACAGTGGCATCCGAGCCAGGTCTATGCGTAGATGTTATATGCACGAGTAGAACACAAAGAGTTGTCGGCGATAATAGTCATACTGCTTACCAGCATGTCATACTTTGATTCGGCGGTATTGTTGGATGAAGCGTCCCGGACTGACATTACGCGTACGCTTACGCGAGACTGGTTCTACCAACGTGCTTCGCACACAGGTGGCTGGCGGGTGTTAGTTTCTCCAACTTTAGTTGAATCGAGTGTGACTACGCCCGGTCCTTGTTGAAGGTTAAAACAGCACAGTTGATGAAAAATCTTTGTGGTTTTGATGCGTAGGTAAGAACGGTTCTTGCTCAGCCCGTAGCAGCCACGTAAAACTTGCAACAACAAAGTAGAGGAGGCCTAAATTGTTTTTGCAGGGCATGTTGTGATGTGATATGGTCAAGACATGATGCTAAATTTTATTGTACGAGATGATCATATTTTGTAACAGAGTTATCGACAACTGGCAGGAGCCATATGGTTGTCGCTTTATTGTATGCAATGCAATCGCCCTGTAACTATTTTTACTTTATCACTAAGCGGTAGCGATAGTTGTAGAAACAACAGTTGGCGAGATGACAACGATGCTACGATGGAGATCAAGGTGTCGCGCCGATGACGATGATGATCATGATGGTGCTTTGGAGATGGAGATCAAAGGCACAAGATGATGATGGCCATATCATATCACTTATATTGATTGCATGTGATGTTTATCCTTTATGCATCTTATTTTGCTTAGTTCGGCAGTAGCATTATAAGAGGATCTCTCACTAAATTTCAAGGTACAAGTGTTCTCCCTGAGTATGCACCGTTGCGATAGTTCGTCGTGCCGATACACCACGTGATGATCGGGTGTGATAAGCTCTACGTTCACATACAACGGGTGCAAGCCAGTTATGCACGCGCAGAATACTCGGGTTAAACTTGACGAGCCTAGCATATGCATACATGGCCTCGAAACACTGAGACCGAAAGGTCGAGCGTGAATCGTATAGTAGATATGATCAACATAGTGATGTTCACCATTGAAAACTACTCTATTTCACGTGATGATCGGACATGGTTTAGTTGATTTGGATCACGTGATCACTTAGATGATTACACGAATGTCTATCTAAGTGGGAGTTCTTAAGTAATATGATTAATAGAACTTTAATTTATCATGAACTTAGTACCTGATAGTATTTTGCATGTCTATGTTGTTGTAGATCAATGGCCCATTCTACTGTTCCTTTGAATTTTAATGCGTTCCTAGAGAAAGCTAAGTTGAAAGATAATGGTAGCAACTACCCGGACTGGGTCCGTAACTTGAGGATTATCCTCACTGCTGCACATAAGAATTACGTCCTGGAAGCACCGCTAGGTGCCAGGCCTGCTACAGATGCTACTGATGACGTTAAGAACGCCTGGCAAAGCAAAGCTGATGACTACTCAATAGTTCAGTGTGCCATGCTTTATGGCTTAGAACCGGGACTTCAATGTCGTTTTGAACATCATGGAGCATATGAGATGTTCCAGGCGTTGAAGTTAATATTTCAAGCAAATGCCTGGATTGTGAGATATGAAGTCTCCAATAAATTCTACAGCTGCACAATGGAGGAGAATAGTTCTGTCAGTGAACATATACTCAGAATGTCTGGGTACCACAACCACTTGACTCAGTTGGGAGTTAATCTTCCTGATGATAGTGTCATTGATAGAGTTCTTCAATCACTGCCACTAAGCTACAAGAGCTTCGTGATGAACTATAATATGCAAGGGATGGATAAGACAATTCCCGAGCTCTTTGCAATGCTAAAGGCTGCGGAGGTAGAAATCAAGAAGGAGCATCAAGTGTTGATGGTCAACAAGACCACCCGTTTCAAGAAAAAGGGTAAAGGAAAGACGGGGAACTTCAAGAAGAATGGAAAGCAAGTTGCTGCTCAAGTGAAGAAGCCCAAGTCTGGACCTAAGCCTGAAACTGAGTGCTTCTACTGCAAAGGGACTGGTCACTAGAAGCGGAACTGCCCCAAGTATTTGGTGGATAAGAAGGATGGCAAGGTGAACAAAGGTACATGTGATATACATGTTATTGATGTGTACCTTACTAATGCTCGCAATAGTGCCTGTGTATTTGATACTGGTTCTGTTGCTAATATTTGCAACTCGAAACATGGACTACGGATTAAGCGAAGATTGGCTAAGGACGAGGTGACGATGCACGTGGGAAATGGTTCCAAAGTCGATGTGATCGCCGTCGGCACGCTACCTCTACATCTACCTTCGGGATTAGTTTCAGACCTGAGTAATTGTTATTTGGTGCCAGCGTTAAGCATGAACATTATATCTGGATCTTGTTTGATGCGAGACAGTTATTCATTTAAATCCGAGAATAACGGTTGTTCTATTTATATGAGTAATATGTTTTATGGTCATGCACCCTTGAAGAGTGGTCTATTTTTGTTGAATCTCGATAGTAGTGACACACATATTCATAATATTGAAGCCAAAAGATGCAGAGTTGATAATGATAGTGCAACTTATTTGTGGAACTGCCGTTAGGTCATATTGGTGTAAAGCACATGAAGAAACTCCATTCTGATGGACTTTTGGAATCACTTGATTATGAATCACTTGGTACTTGCGAAGCATGCCTCATGGGCAAGATGACTAAAACTCCGTTCTCCGGAACAATGGAACGAGCAATAGATTTATTGGAAATCATACATACTGATGTATGTGGTCCGATGAATGTTGAGGCTCGTGGCCGGTATTGTTATTTTCTGACCTTCACACATGATTTGAGCAGATATGGGTATATCTACTTGATGAAACATAAGTCTGATACATTTGAAAATTTCAAAGAATTTCAGAGTGAAGTGGAAAATCATCGTAACAAGAAAATAAAGTTTCTGTGATCTGATCATGGAGGAGAATATTTGAGTTACGAGTTTGGTCTTCATTTGAAATAATGCGGAATAGTTTCGCAAATCACGCCACCCAGAACACCACAGCGTAATGGTGTGTCCGAACGTCGTAACCGCACTTTATTAGATATGGTGTGATCTATGATGTCTCTTACTAATTTACCGCTATTGTTTTGGGGTTATGCTTTAGAGACGGCTGCATTCACGTTAAATAGGGCACCATCTAAATCCGTTGAGACGACACCTTATGAACTGTGGTTTGGCAAGAAACCCAAGTTGTCATTTCTTAAAGTTTGGGGCTGCGATGCTTATGTGAAAAAGCTTCAACCTGATAAGCTCGAACCCAAATCAGAGAAATGTGTCTTCATAGGATACCCAAAGGAGACTGTTTGGTACACCTTCTATCACAGATCCGAAGGCAAGACATTCGTTGCTAAGAATGGATCCTTTCTAGAGAAGGAGTTTCTCTCAAAAGAAGTGAGTGGGAGGAAAGTAGAACTTGATGAGGTAACTGTACCTGCTCCCTTATTGGAAAGTAGTTCATCACAGAAATCAGTTCCTGTGACTACTACACCAATTAGTGAGGAAGCTAATGATGATGATCATGTAACTTCAGATCAAGTTAATACTGAACCTCGTAGGTCAAACAGAGCAAGACCCGCACCAGAGTGGTAAATCCAGTTCTGGAGGTCATGTTACTTGACCATGACGAAGCTACGAACTATGAGGAAGTGATGATGAGCCCAGATTCTGCGAAATGGCTTGAGGCCATGAAATCTGAGATGGGATCCATGTATGAGAACAAAGTGCGGACTTTGGTTGACTTGCCCGATGATCGGCAAGCCATCGAGGATAAATGGATCTTCAAGAAGAAGACTGACGCTGACGGTAATGTTACTATCTACAAAGCTCGACTTGTTGTGAAAGGTTTTCGACAAGTTCAAGGAGTTGACTACGATGAGACCTTCTCACCCGTAGCGATGCTTAAGTCCGTCCGAATCATGTTAGCAATTGCTGCATTTTATGATTATGAAATTTGGGAAATGCATTTAAAGACTGCATTCCTGAATGGATTTCTGGAAGAAGAGTTGTATATGATGCAACCCGAAGGTTTTATCAATCCAAAGGATGCTAACAAAGTGTGCAAGATCCAACGATCCATTTATGGACTGGTGCAAGCATCTCGGAGTTGGAATAAACGTTTTGATAGTGTGATCAAAGCATATGGTTTTATACAGACTTTTGGAGAAGCCTGTATTTACAAGAAAGTGAGTGGGAGCTCTGTAGCATTTCTAATATTATATGTGGATGACATATTGTTGATTGGAAATGATATAGAATTTTCGGATAGCATAAAAGGATACTTGAATAAGATTTTTTCAATGAAAGACCTCGGTGAAGTTGCTTATATATTGGGCATCAAGATCTATAGAGATAGATCAAGACGCTTAATTGGACTTTCACAAAGCACATACCTTGATAAAGTTTTGAAGAAGTTCAAAATGGATCAAGCAAAGAAAGGGTTCTTGCCTGTGTTACAAGGTGTGAAGTTGAGTCAGACTCAATGCCCGATCACTGCAGAAGATAGAGAGAAAATGAAAGTCATTCCCTATGCTTCAGCCATAGGTTCTATCATGTATGCAATGCTGTGTACCAGACCTGATGTGTGCCTTGCTATTAGTTTAGCAGGGAGGTACCAGACCTGAATATTGCAGACCCGTTGACTAAGCCTCTCTCACGAGCAAAACATGATCAGCACCAAGACTGCATGGGTGTTAGAATCATTACTGTGTAATCTAGATTACTGACTCTAGTGCAAGTGGGAGACTGAAGGAAATATGCCCTAGAGGCAATAATAAAGTTGTTATTTATATTTCCTTATATCATGATAAATGTTTATTATTCATGCTAGAATTGTATTAACCGGAAACTTAGTACATGTGTGAATACATAGAGAAACAGAGTGTCACTAGTATGCCTCTACTTGACTAGCTTGCTGAATCAAAGATGGTTAAGTTTCCTAGCCATAGACATGAGTTGTCATTTGATTAACGGGATCACATCATTAGAGAATGATGTGATTGTCTTGACCCATCCGTTAGCTTAGCACGATGATCGTTTAGTTTGTTGCTATTGCTTTCTTAATAACTTATACATGTTCCTATGACTATGAGATTATGCAACTCCCGAATATCGGAGGAACACTTAGTGTGCTATCAAACGTCACAACATAACTAGGTGATTATAAAGATGCTCTACAGGTGTCTCCGATGGTGTTTGTTGAGTTGGCATATATCGAGATTAGGATTTGTCACTTCGATTAGGATTTGTCACTTCGATTGTCGGACAGGTATCTCTGGGCCCTCTCGGTAATGCACATCACTATAATCCTTGCAAGCAATGTGACTAATGAGTTAGTTGCGGGATGGTGCATTTCGAAACGAGTAAAGAGACTTACTGGTAACGAGATTGAACTAGGTATTGAGATACCGGCGATCGAATCTCGGGCAAGTAACATACTGATGACAAAGGGAACAACGTATGTTGTCATGTGGTTTGACCGATAAAGATCTTTGTAGAATATGTAGGAACCAATATCAGCATCCAGGTTCCGCTATTGGTTATTGACCGGAGACGAGTCTCGGTCATGTCTACATAGTTCTCGAACCCGTAGGGTCCGCACGATTAACGTTCGATGACGATCGGTATTATGAGTTTATGTGTTTTGATGAACCGAAGCTTGTTAGGAGTCCCGGATGTGATCATGGACATGACGAGGAGTCTCGAAATGGTCAAGACATAAAGATTGATATATCGTACGGCTATGTTCGGACACCGGAAGTGTTCCGGAGAAGTTTCGGATAAAACCGAAGTGCCGGAGGGTTATCGGAAACCCCGGGGGAACTAATGGGCCTTGATGGGCCTTAGTGGGGAGAGATAGGGGTGGCCAGGGCAGGCCACGCGCCCCCTCCCCCTTGAGTCCGCACTGGACTAGGAAGGGGGGGGGGGCGCCCCCCTTTTCCTTCTCCCTCTCCCTCTCTTTCCTTCCCCCTCTCTCCCTTTTGGTGGAAACCTACTAGGACTTGGAGTCCTAGTAGGATCCCCTCTTGGGGGAGCGCCAAGGAGGGCCGGACGGCCTTCCCCTCCCTCCTTTATATACGTGGGGAGGGGGGCACCCTAGAACACACAAGTTGATTATTTAGCCGTGTGCGGTGCCCCCCTCCATAGATTTCCACCTCTGTCATATCGTTGTAGTGCTTAGGCGAAGCCCTGCGTCGGTAACTTCATCATCACCATCATCACACCGTCGTGCTGACGAAACTCTCCCTCGACCTCAGCTGGATCTAGAGTTCATGGGACGTCACCGAGCTAAATATGTGCAGATCGCAGAGGTGCCGTACTTTCGGTACTAGGATCGGTCGGATCATGAAGACGTACGATTACATCAACCGCGTTTTCATAACACTTCCACTTTCGGTCTACGAGGGTACATGGAAAACACTCTCCCCTCTCGTTGCTATGCATCACGTAGATGGATCTTGCGTGTGCGTAGGATTTTTTTTTTTGAAATTACTGCATTCCCCAACAATTGAATGGGAATCCAAATTTCCTTTGTCCTTCATCCATGAGTTTTTTTTCTACGATGAAAATAAACCCTGCTAATCACCGTGTTCAAATTTGACACTTTTTCGGGTTCATTTACAATATTTAGGGGATTATGTGCATTTTGTAGGCATTAATGCACATAATTCAAATTCAAACAATCGGTGCATGAAAGGGTGCACAAGAACGGTCTGGAAAAACCATACTCGTGGTATGTACTAATTTCTCAAGCCTTTTACAAGGAATGGGCACAGATTTCAATGGAATGCGTGGCAATAGTCAACCACAAACGCGTCATTTACTGGGTTATCAACTATATATAGAACAATGAAATATGTGCTTGAAAAACATGACGGCTGGCATGGTGCCATGGTACGGCCTCACCGTGCCCTGGTTAAAAGCTGAGAAGGTTTGATTTATGTCATCATGCACACCCTTCATAAATCGAACCATCACCGAGGAAGTTCAATGCTTTCGAGAGGGAAATCACCAAGATTGAAGGGGAATCCAAATATCCGTCCTAGTTTGTCATTCAGTTTTTTCCAACGATCAACATACCGCCTCAAATGCAACGTGTTCAAATTTGACATTTTTTCGAACTCATTTACCATATTTAGGGGATTATGTGCATTTTCTAGGCATTAATTATGCACATAATTCAAATTCGAACAATCGGTGCATGAAAAGGTGCACAAGAACGGTCTGGAAAACCATGCTCGTTCTATTTAGTACATTCTCATGCCTTTTACAAGGAATGGGCAGATATTTCAAGGAAATGTGTGGCAATAGTCAGCCATAAACGCGTCGTTTACTGGGTTAACAACTATAGAAAAAATGAAATACATGCTTGGAAAACATGACACTTAATGTGGTGCCATGGTGTGACCTCACCGTGCCCTGGTAAAAATGTCGTCATGCACGCCTTTCATAAAACGAACCATCACCAAGGAAGTTTCATGGTTTCGAGGGGGAAATCGCCAAGATTGAAGGGGGGGGTCCAAATTTCCTTTGTCCTTTGTCCATGAGTTTTTTCTATGATGAACATACAACCTGCAAATCACCGTGTTCAAATTTGGCACTTTTCCAGGTTCATTTGCCATATTTAGGGGATTATGTGCATTTCCTAGGCATTAATGCACATAATTCAAGTTCAAACAATCGGTGCATGAAAGGGTCCACAAGAACGGCCTGGAAAACCATGCTCGTGCCATTTAGTAAATTCTCATGCCTTTTACAAGGAATGGACAGATATTTCGATGAAATGTGTGGCATAATAGTCAACCACAAATGTTTGTTTGTTGGGTTTTCAACTATAGAAAAAATGAAATAAATGCTTAAAAAACATAAAGCCTGGCATGGTGCCATGGTATGACCCCACCAGGCCCTGGTAAAAATTTGAGAAGGTTTGGCTTATGTCGTCATGCACGCCCTTCATAAATCGAACCATCACCGAGGAAGTTCCATGCTTTCGTGAGGGAAATCCCCAAGATTGAAGGGAAATCCAAATTTCTGTCCTAGTTTGTCATTCAGTTTTTTTTCCAACGATCGACATACCGCCTCAAATGCAACGTGTTCAAATTTGACATTTTCCCAGGCTCATTTACCATATTTAGGGGATTATGTGCATTTTCTAAGCATTAATGGAAATAATTCAAATTCGAATAATCGGTGCATGAAAAGGTGCACAAGAACGGTCTGGAAAACCATGCTGGTGTTATTTAGTACATTCTCATGCCTTTTACAAGGAATGGGCAGATATTTCAAGGAAAGTGTGGCAATAGTCAACCATAAACGCGTCGTTTACTGGGTTAACAACTATACAAAAAATGAAACACATGGTTGGAAAACATGATGCCTAGCGTGGTGCCATGGTATGGCCTCACCATGCCCTGGTAAAAATTGGAGAATGTTTTCCTTATGTCGTGATGCACGCCTTTCATAAAATCGAACCATCACCGAGGAGTTTCAAGGTTTCAAGGGGGAAATCACCAAGATTGAAGGGGGTCCAAATTTCCTTTGTCCTTTGCCCACGAGTTTTTTTCTACGATGAACATACAACCTGCAAATCACCGTGTTCAAATTTGACACTTTTCCGGGTTCATTTGCCATATTTAGGGGATTATGTGCATTTCCTAGGCATTAATGCACGTAATTCAAGTTCAAACAATCGGTGCATGAAAGGGTCCACAAGAACGGCCTGGAAAACCATGCTCGTGCCATTTAGTAAATTCTCATGCCTTTTACAAGGAATGGACAGATATTTTGATGAAATGTGTGGCAATAGTCAACCACAAATGTTTGTTTGTTGGGTTTTCAACTATAGAAAAAATGGAATAAATGCTTAGAAATCATGACGCCTGGCATGGTGCCATGGTATGACCTCACCATGCCCTGGTAAAAATTTGAGAAGGTTTGGCTTATGTCGTCATGCACGCCCTTCATAAATCGAACCATCACCGAGGTAGTTCCACGCTTTCGAGAGGGAAATCCCCAAGATTGAAGGGGAATCCAAATTTTCTTCGTTCTTTGCCCTGGAGTATTTTTCTAAGATGAACATACTCCCTGCAAATCACCGTGTTCAAATTTGTCATTTTTCCGGGCTCATTTACCATATTTAGGGGATCATGTGCATTTTCTAGGCATTTAGCGCATATAAATCCAATCCAGCTACAGGTGCACGGGTGTGATGTGGATTGCCGTTCGATCGCGGCGCATCCTACGATGCACACGCGCGATCCGCGTGGCTGGGGTTCCAGCCAATCATAATGCAACACACAATAGGCTCAGCACACTGTTTCCCGAAGCGACGGAGATGAACCGTGTGCGATAATGAACGAGAAAAATTGTAAGGAAAGCCAAATTTCCATTGTCGTTTGTCGTTGAGCTCTTGAATACCACCGCACTCTACAGCTTCCCGGCCCCTCCATCCCAGAGCTCTCTCCAGGTGTCGCCCATGGCACCACGGCGCACAGTAACTGGTAAGGAAGTGATGGCATCCCGCCGTGCCATGTTCCTCGCCGCCCGCGACCACACACATGGTAAGGAAGCGATGGCATCTCGCCGCGCCGAGTTCATCGCCGCCAGCGGCCAGACTGTTACATGGGCGGACTTTGAGGCTGCCATGGCTGAATGGGTGGTGGATCTAGAGGCGGCCAAAGCCGGACAGAAGGAGCGGAAAAGGCAGAAAGCAGTCAAGAAAAGAGAGTCCCGCCACCGCAAGAAAAAAGAGGCCGCACGCCATGGTGATGGGAGCTTGGCGGAGATCGAAGCACGGTGGGCTACCGCCTACAAGGCCGGGAAGGAGAACGCCGGCGTCTGGCCAGCATGCCCCGATGGCAGCATGTGAGAAGTAGTTTAAGTTTGTAGTATTAGAGCAAATTACCAGTAGTACTTTAAGTTTGTAGTATTAATATACAATGTCGGTAAGAGCATCCTTTGAGGGCTTTGAGCGTTGATTAGCATGTGTGCCCGTGTGCGTTTTTTTGCGTTAATCATTAGAAGATCACAAAACACACGGTTTCTATGCCGTACCCATCTGCATTTTTTTGCGTTAATGACCCATAAGTCAGTTACCTGTGCGATGTTTCCTAATAAACTAGGCTTACAATTGACTGAAAAAAAATCAAGTACACGTGTACATTTTTTTGGAGACGGGGTCTGCCAACTTTCTTTTTTTCTCATACACGAGTATTTTGTGCGCTTCGTCTGCATTGTGTGTTTCCCCCGCCCAAGTTTCAAGTTTCGTAGCGAAATTTTCATTAGGCGCGTGATTTCAGAATTTATTCCTCCAACATCATCCCCACCCTCAGTATCCCCCCTCGCGCCTCCCCCTACCGGCATCTCAAACTGCCGCCGTTGCAACCACAACTTCAACCACATCTACGTTCTTCTCGGATCCAGTCAGCTAACCCACCGTTCTCTATCACGGCCCCGGCCTGATTGCTTAAATGGCGCCTGTGAAACATCCTCATGCCTCCAAATCCCCCCCGCCAGGAGCTGATGGCGGTCCATGGCACGATAGCCGCTGTGTGTGTTGACCCGGAGGAACACCTCGCCTCCGCCGCCTCCGACATGGTGTAGGCTCTGGCCCAGATGAAGTGCCCCAGCGACTACCCCCCAGGACTTAACATGTAAGATCTGACCAGCTAAATCTTACCAATACCACTTGCAACGGCTATGATTTGTACGGTTGATGTATTAAGCATGTTTGTGCCCTGTTTATTTTAGTACTGCATGCACACTGTGTGATGTTCAAATATTATCATGTCCAGCTCAATTTCACCAATGCTAGCAACAAACTGACAATACATGACTCAGGATATCACTAGAGATGCTGCCCATTTGCTATTTTTAGTGGATGCTAACCCTGTTGTACTTAACATGCCTGTCCATGTACTTACGCAGGGTCATAACGGCCGATGCTTTTGTTTGCCGTCGAGGTGAGCTGCATCCCATGTCTTACAGTACTTCACATAATTTGTGCAATTGCAGTTTAACTTCTATCATTTACTGGTTGCCTGTAGGTACACATGTCAGTGGCACTGATCCATGCTTTGACCCGGAGGAACAGCTCGCCTCCGCTGCCGCTGACTTTGGGCGGGCTCTGGCCAAGATGAAGTGCCCCAGCAACTACCTCTCAGGACTTACCAAGTATGTACTCACCAGTTCAATCTTACCAATACTAGTTGCAATTAATGGCTATGTTCTGTACGGTCGATGTATTAAGCATGTTCTAGTAAACATGCCTAACACGTTTTTGCTACTTTCCCTACCTTTTTATAGACATCTGGGCCATTCTCTGCTCTGGCAACACCTGCCTTGTGATATTTAACTATGCCAATTGCATTTTTATCAGTACCGATTTCAATGTCTATTAAGCCTGTTGCAATTAACAGTTGAATCCATTTTTAAACAGTTGTATTTCAATGGCTACAAACTTACAAAAGATGACTTAGGATGCTGTTAAGCCTGGTGCAATTAGCAGTTGTATCCATTTTTCAATCTGTCCAGTTGCTACCATGCTACTCTCCGCAATGAAAATATACTAGAGATGCTGCTCATTTGCTATTTTTGGTGGATGCCAACCCTGTTGTACTTAACATGCTTGTCCATGTACTTACGTAGGGTCATAACGGCCGATGCTGTTGTTTGCCGTCGAGTTAGCTGCATCCCATGTCTTACAGTATTTCACATCATTTGTGCAATTGCAGTTTAACTTCTATCATTTACTAGTTGCCTGTAGGTACACATGTCAGTGGCACTGATCCACGCTTTGACCCGGAGGAACAGCTTGGCTCCGCCGCCGCTGACTTTGGGCGGGCTCTGCCCAAGATGAAGTGCCCGAGCAACTACCTCTAAGGACTTACCAAGTATGTACTCACCAGTTCAATCTTACCAATACCAGTTGCAATTAATGGCTATGTTTTGTACGGTCGATGTATTAAGCATGTTGTAGTAAACATGCCTAACACGTTTTAGCTATTTCCCTACCTTTTTATAGACAAATGGGACATTATCTGCTCTGGCAGCACCTGCACTGTGATGTTTAACTCTGCCAATTGCATTTTTATCAGTACCGGTTTCAATGGTCATTAAGCCTGTTGCAATTAACAGTTGTATACATTTTTAAAGAGTTGTATTTCAATGGCTACAAACTTAAAAAACATGAATTAGGCTGTTGTTAAGCCTGTTGCAATTAACAGTTGTATCTATTTTTTAATCCGTCACTTTGCTACCGTGCTACTCTTTCAAAATGAAGATATCACTACAGATGTTGCCGTTTTATTACCATTTGCTATTTTTGGTGGATGTTAACCATGTTGTAGTTAACATTGGCTTTCCATGTACTTACACAGGGCTACAATGGGTGATGCTGTTGTTTGCCGTCGAGGTTAGCTGCATCCCATGTCTTATACACCATCTATTCCTAAATATAAGTATTTTTAGAGATTCCAATATAGACTACATAAGGAGCAAAATGAGTGAATCTAGATTCTAATCTAAACTATATCTATAATTCTATATACATCCGTATGTAGTTCATATTGAAATCTCAAAAACAAATACTTGTACTTAGGAACATAGGTAGTTGTATTTTACATCATTTGTGCAATCTCAGTTTAGCTTCTAACATTTACTGGTTGCTTGTAGGTACATATATGAGCGGTGCTGATCCATGCTTCGATCCCTTTTGCGTATGGGGCAATGAGATATTCATGAACAAGCGTCAACTGAGGAAACTAAGAAAGATTGTTAGGCGAAAGAAACGGGTGGTTGGAATTAAGCTCTTTATTTACACTTTGTCGAAGACAATAGTGAACTTTAGGATGGTAAGTAATGTGTTGCCTTTCCCCCTGCCCACAACAGGTTACTCTATTAGACCTCAGTATCTGATATTTTTCTCTTTTCAGTGGTTTCCGAAGCTATTTACTGATGATTACCTTGCAAACTACATGACCGGAGTGGAGGCAACTAAGGTTAAAGTATATAATTCATGCTACCATGATAATGCTCTAGAAGTCTTCCTGAAGGCGGTGAAGGATGGGCGAGCGATCGTCACAAGGGGTTGGACAAAACTGGTTCACGCCTATGGCATGCAGGAAGGCACATTATGGGCATTCCGCTTCTTCAACACCGTCGACAGTCAAAATGATTTACACTTGTCTCTTCACCTTTACCGCCTTTAAATACTGTGGTTCATCATAGTTAATTGCTGCCTAATTCTGTAATTACTAAACATATTGTACTGCAATTTTATTTATGGATTCGTTGTTGAACAACTGTGCTGAGAATTTGAATTGCACGTTTCATATTTCAAAATTTCCGATTCGAATGATAAATTACAGGCAAAAATAAAAAGAGAACAGACGGTTGTGGAACTTTGCAAACAGTTCTGGCAATAAAAGCTCTTGTGATGGATAGCCCAATGCCACACAGTTTTCTACATTAAATCGTGTGTGATGTAGTTAATGAAAGAAAACAGTTAACCAAGGCAGAGCGTGTGTGATAGTTACACTTTTCACACACGAGCATATACATAAAACTGTGTGGGATGTACATACGAACGGAAACGTTTTCCCTGGATTGACTGTGTGGGATGTACATAAGAACGGAAACGTATTCCTTGGATTGACTGTGTGTGATATATATACGAATGAAATGTTTTTCTGGGATTCACCATGTGGGATGTACATACCTACGGAAATGTTTTTCTCGGATTACCGCGTGGGATGTACATACCTACGGAAATGATTGGGTTTCGATGCCTCGCCCGATCGCACACGGCCCCAGCCTGGGTCCCAGGAGGGCCTATCCCTGATGATTTCTGGGTCGTGTGGGAAGGACCCCCCTATCACCCACACTCACTTGGTGATGGTTCCAAATGCCGTCGCAGAAAGGGGTTAAATACCGTTTGTTTAGGACCGAGGCGCACCAGGGGGTGTAAGCCAGATTTACACATGCAAAACACTTAGGTTGACTTGACGAGCCTAGCATGTACAGACATGGCCTCGGAACACGAGAGACCGAAAGGTCGAACATGAGTCGTATAGTAGATGCGATCAACATGGAGATGTCCATCATTGATGACTAGTCCGTCTCACGTGATGATCGGACACGGCCTAGTCGATTCGGATCATGTATCACTTAGATGACTAGAGGGATGTCTATCTAAGTGGGAGTTCATTAAATAATTTGATTAGATGAACTTAATTATCATGAACTTAGTCTAAAATTGTCTTTACAATCTATGATGTAGATCCAATGGCCATGCTAATGTTGCCCTCAACTTCAACGAATTCCTATAGAAAACCAAGCTGAAAGACGATGGTAGCAACTATACGAATTGGGTCCGTAACTTGAGGATCATCCTCATAGCTGCCAAGAAAGCATATGTCCTTGAAGCACCGGGTGATGCACCCATTTTCCCAGCAACTGAAGACGTTATGAACGCCTGGCAGTTGTGTAGTGATGATTACTCCCTATTTCAGTGCGGCATGCTTTACAACTTAGAGTCGGGGCTCCAAAAGCGTTTTGAGTAGCACGAAGCATATGAGATGTTCCGAGAGCTGAAAATGGTTTTCCAAGCTCATGCCCGGGTCAAGAGATATGAAGTCTCCGACAAATTCTATAGTTGTAAGATGGAGGAAAACAGTTCTGTCAGCAAGCATATACTCAAAATGTCTGGGTTGCACAACCGCTTGTCTCAACTGGGAGTTAATCTTCCAGATGACTTGGTCATTGACAGCATCCTCTAGTCGCTTCCACCTAGCTACAAGAGCTTTGTGATGAACTACAATATGCAAGGGATGGAGAAGTCCATTCCCGAGTTATATTCAATGCTGAAATCAGCGGAGGTGGAGATCAAAAAGGAACATCAAGTGTTGATGGTGAATAAGACCACTAGTTTCAAGAAAGGCAAGGGTAAGAAGAACTTCAAGAAGGATGGCAAGCAAGTTGCCGTGCCTGGTAAGTCAGTTGCTGGCAAGAATCCAAAGAATGGACCCAAGCCTGAGACTGAGTGCTTTTATTGCAAGGGAAATGGTCACCAGAAGCGGAACTACCCCAAGTACTTAGCAGACAAGAAGGCCAACAACACCAAAGGTATATATGATATACATGTTATTGATGTGTACCTTATCAGCACTCGTAGTAGCTCCTGGGTATTTGATACCGGTGCGGTTGCTCATATTTATAACTCAAAACAGGAGCTGCGGAATAAGCAGAGACTGGCGAAGGACGAGGTGACGATGCACCTCGGGAATGGTTCCATGGTCGATGTGATCGGTGTCGGCACGCTACCTCTACATCTACCTTCGCGATTAGTTTTAAACCTCAATAATTGTTATTTAGTGCCAGCTTTGAGCATGAACATTGTATCTGGATCTCGTTTAATGCGAGATGGCTACTCATTTAAATCCGAGAATAATGGTTGTTCTATTTATATGAGAGATATGTTTTATGGTCATGCCCCGCTGGTTAATGGTTTATTTTTATTGAATCTCGAATGTGATGTTACACATATTCATAGTGTGAATGCTAAGAAATGTAAGGTTGACAATGATAGTCCCACATACTTGTGGTACTCACATTGGTGTCAAGTGCATGAAGAAACTCCATGCAGATGGACTTTTGGGTCTCTTGATTATGAATCATTTGACACGTGCGAACCATGGCTTATGGGCAAAATGACCAAGACTCCGTTCTCCGGAACAATGGAGCAAGCAACCAACTTGTTGGAAATTATACATACTGATGTATGCGGTCCAATGAGCGTTGAGGCTTGCGGAGGCTATTGTTATGTTCTCACCCTCACTGATGACTTTAGATATGGGTATGTCTACTTAATGAAACACAAGTCTGAGACCTTTGAAAAGTTCAAGGAATTTCAGAATGAGGTAGAGAATCAACGTGACAGGAAAATAAAGTTCCTACGATCAGATCGTGGAGGAGAATACTTGAGTCACGAGTTTGGCACGCACTTCTGGAAATGCGGAATTGTTTCACAACTCACGCCGCCTGGAACACCTCAGCGAAATGGTGTGTCCGAACATCATAATCGCACTCTATTGGATATGGTGTGATCTATGATGTATCTTACAGATCTACCGCTATCATTTTGGGGTTATGCTTTAGAGACATCCGCATTCACTTTAAATAGGGCACCGTCTAAATCCGTTGAGACGACATCGTATGAATTATGCTTTGGGAAGAAACCTAAGCTGTCGTTTCTAAAAGTTTGGGATGCGATGCTTATGTCAAGAAACTTCAACCTGAAAAGCTCGAACCCAAATCGGAAAAATGCATCTTCATAGGATACCCTAAGGAAACTATTGGGTATACCTTCTACCTCAGATCTGAAGGCAAAATCTTTGTTGCCAAGAATGGAACCTTTATGGAGAAAGAGTTTCTCTCAAAAGAAGTGAGTGGGAGGAAAGTAGAACTTGATGAGGTACCCCCTCTTGAACCGCAAAGTAGCGCAGCTCAGAAAGATGTTTCTGTGGTGCCTGCACCGACTAGAGATGAATTTAATGATGATGATCATGAAACTTCGGATCAAGTTGCTACTGAACTTCGTAGGTCCACAAGGACACGTTCCGCACCAGAGTGGTACATTAACCCTATCCTGGAAATCATGTTGTTAGACAACGGTGAACCTTCGAACTATGAAGAAGCGATGACGGGCCCGGATTCCAACAAATGGCTTGAAGCCATGAAATCCGAGATAGGATCCATGTATATGAAAACAAAGTATGGACTTTGACAGACTTGCCCGATGATCGGCGGGCCATAGAGAATAAGTGGTTCTTTAAGAAGAAGACCGACGCGGATGGCAATGTGACCGTTTATAAGGCTCGGCTTGTCACTAAGGGTTATCGACAAGTTCAAGGGGTTGACTACGATGAGACCTTCTCACCCGTAGTGAAGCTGAAGTCCGTCAGAAACACGTTAGCTATTGCCTCATTCTATGATTATGAGATCTGGCAAATGGACATCAAAACGGCATTCCTTAACGCCTTCCTTAAGGAAGAATTGTATATGATGCAGTCGGAAGGTTTTGTCGATCCTAAGAATGCTGACAAAGTATGCAAGCTCCAGCGCTCCATCTATGGGCTGGTGCAAGCATCTCGGAGTTGGAACATTCACTTTGATGAAATGATCAAAGCGTTTGGGTTTATACAGACTTATGGAGAAGCCTGTCTTTACAAGAAAGTGAGTGGGAGCTCTGTAGCATTTCTCATATTATAACTATTGATGGGAAATGATATAGAACTTTTGGAAAGCATAAAGGCCTACTTGAATAAGTGTTTTTCAATGAAGGACCTTGGAGAAGCTGCTTACATATTAGGCACCAAGATCTATAGAGATAGATCGAGATGCCTCATTGGTCTTTCACAAAGTACATACCTTCACAAGATATTGAAGAAGTTCAATATGGATCAGTCCAAGAAGGGGTTCTTGCCTGTATTGCAAGGTGTGAGATTGAGCACAGCTCAATGCCCGACCTCGGCAGAAGATAGAGAAAAGATGAGTGCCATCCCCTATGCCTGAGCCATAGGCTCTACTATGTATGCCATGCCGTGTACCAGACCTGATGTGAACCTTGTCGTAAGTTTGGTAGGGAGGTATCAAATTGATCCCGGAATGGAACACTGGACGGCGGTCAAGAATATCCTAAAGTACCTGAAGAGGACTAAGGATATGTTTCTTGTTTATGGAGGTGCCGAAGAGCTCATCGTAAAGGGTTACGTCGATGCTAGCTTTGACACAGATCTGGATGACTCCAAGTCACAAACCGGATATGTGTATATTTTGAATGGTGGGGCAGTCAGCTGATGCAGTTGCAAGCAAAGTGTCGTGGCGGGATCTACATGTGAAGCGGAGTACATAGCAGCCTCAGAGGCAGCACAAGAAGCAGTCTGGATGAAGGAGTTCATCACCGACCTAGGAGTTATTCCCAATGCTTCAGGCCCAATGACTCTCTTCTGTGACAACGCTGGAGCTATTGCCCTTGCCAAGGAGGCCAGGTTTCACAAGAAGACCGGGCACATCAAGCGTCGCTTCAACTCCATTCGTGAATATATTCAAGATGGAGACAGATATTTTTAAAGTACATACGGACCTGAATGTCGCAGATCAGTTGACTACCTCTTCCACGAGCAAAACATGATCAACACCAGAACTCTATGGGTGTTCGATTCATCACAATGTAACTAGATTATTGACTCTAGTACAAGTGGGAGACTCTTGGAAATATGCCCTAGAGGCAATAATAAAGTGGTTATTATTATATTTCCTTGTTCATGATAATTGTCTATTGTTCATGCTATAATTGTATTAATCGGAAACCGCAATACATGTGTGAATACATAGACCACAACATGTCCCTAGTAAGCCTCTAGTTGACTAGCTCATTGATCAATAGACGGTTGTGGTTTCCTGACCATGGACATTGGATGTCGTTGATAACGGGATCACATCATTAGGAGAATGGTGTGATGGACAAGACCCAATCCTAAGCATAGCACAAGATCGTGTAGTTCATTTGCTAGAGATTTTTTAATGTCAAGTATCATTTCCTTATACCATGAGATTGTACAACTCCCGGATACCGTCGGAATGCTTTGGGTGTATCAAACGTCACAACGTACCTGGGTGACTACAAAGGTGCACTACAGGTATCTCCAAAAGTGTCTGTTGGGTTGGCACGAATCGAGACTGGGATTTGTCACTCCGTATGATGGAGAGGTATCTTTGGGCCCACTCGGTAATGCATCATCATAATGAGCTCAATGTGACTAAAGAGTTAGCCACGGGATCATGCATTACGGAACGAGTAAAGAGACTTGCCGGTAACGAGATTGAACGAGGTATGGGGATACCGACGATCAAATCTCAGGCAAGTAACATACCGATGGACAAAGGGAATTGTATACGGGATTGATTGAATCCCTGACATCATGGTTCATGTGATGAGATCATCGTGGAACATGTGGGAGCCAACATGGGTATCCAAATCCCGCTGTTGGTTATTGGCCGAAGAGATCTCTCGGTCATGTCTGCATGGTTCCCGAACCCGTAGGATCTACACACTTAAGGTTCGGTGGCGCTGGAGTTGTTATGGGAAATTGTATGTGGTTATCAGAGGTTGTTCGGAGGCCCGGATGAGATCCCGGACGTCACGTGGAGTTCTGGAATGGTCCTGAGGTGACGATTTATATACGGGAAGTCCAGTTTCAGTCGATGAAATGATTTTGGGGGTTAACGGTATTGTACCGGGACCACCGAAAGGTGTCCGGGGGTCCACTTGGTGGGGCCACCTGCCCCGGAGGACTTAATGGGCTGAATATGGGAGGGAACCAGCCCCCTAGTGGGCTGGTGCACCCCCAAGGGCCCAAGGCGCCTAGGGTTGGAAACCCTAGGGGAGGGGGGCGCCTCCCACCTTGCTTGGGGGGCAAGTCTTCCCCTCCTGTCCGCCCCCCCTCTAGATGCATCTAAGGGGGCCGACCCGCTCTTCCCTTCCTCCTATAAATAGTGGGGGGGGTTGGGAGGGCAGCCGCACCCCTTCCCCTGGCGCAGCCCTCCACCCCCAACACCTCCTCCTCCTCCGTAGTGCTTGGCGAAGCCCAGCAGGAGAACCATGAGCTCCACCACCACGCCGTCGTGCTGCCGGAGTTCTCCCTCAACTTCTTCTCTCCCCTAGCTGGATCAAGAAGGAGGAGACGTCCCCGGGCTGTGCGTGTGTTGAACGCGGAGGGGCCGTCCGTTCGGCGCTTGGATCGGATCTTCCGCGATTTGAATCGCCGCGAGTACAACTCCATCAACCGCATTCTTGTAACGCTTCCGCTTAGCGATATTCAAGGGTATGAAGATGCACCCCCTCTCTCTCATTGCTAGCATCTCCTAGATTGATCTTGGTGACACATAGGAAAATTTTGAATTATTACTATGTTCCCCAACAGTGGCATCATGAGCTAGGTATATGCGTAGATTCTATGCACGAGTAGAACACAAGTAGTTGTGGGCGATGATTTGTTCAATTTGCTTACCGTTACTAGTCCTATCTTGATTCGGCGACATTGTGGGATGAAGCGGCCCGGACCGACCTTACACGTACGCTTACGTGAGACAGGTTCCACTGACTGACATGCACTTGATGCATAAGGTGGCTAGAAGGTGTCTGTCTCTCCCCCTTTAGTCAGATCGGATTCGATGAAGATGGTCCTTATGAAGGGTAAATAGCAATTGGCATATCACCGTTGTTGCTTTTGCGTAGGTAAGAAACGTTCTTGGTAGAAACCCATAGCAGCCACGTAAAACATGCAACAACAATTAGAGGACGTCTAACTTGTTTTTGCAGGGTATGCTATGTGATGTGATATGTCCAAAAGGATGTGATGAATGAGATTGATCATGTTCTTGTAATAGGAATCACGACTTGCATGTCGATGAGTATGACAACCGGCAGGAGCCATAGGAGTTGTCTTATTTTATTGTATGACCTGCGAGTCAATGAAAACGCCATGTAATTACTTCACTTTATTGCTAACCGTTAGCCATAGTAGTAGAAGTAATAGTTGGCGAGACAACTTCATGAAGACACGATGATGGAGATCATGGTGTCATGCCGGTGACGAAGGTGATCATGCCTGTCGGTGTACAAAAGTAGGGGCTATCCTTTTGACCCCTTACTTGTGCACGAACAGTCAGAGCCACGACCACGGCCACACTTAGCAGGGCAAGGGAGGAGAGCCAGAGCACAAGAGCAACAAAACAACGCCAAGATCAGAGACACAAAGAGCAGAGGGACGAAGCAGGTTCCCCCGGTAAGGCCCTTGCCGGGGCGGCCTCAGTAGCCCCGGCAAGAGCCTTTCCAGGGCAGCTCGCCCAACACTAGCGGAGCGCGCCACCCTTGAGCCCACAACTTTCGAAGTAATCAACCATGTTGGGGCAAATGCTCGGGAGGCACGTCCTTGGTGGCATGCAGATCTTTGTCAAGATCATAGATACGCAAGATCAGATGAGAACCAGAAGACGATGACCCTCGGCAAGATCCTTGCCGAGGAAAGCCACAAGACCCCCGGCAAGATCCTTGCCGGGGATGACTACGATGCCGCGGCAAGGCCCTTGTCGGGGCCCCGGCAAGACCCTTGCCGAGGACATGGATGTGGCCACAGCCAGGCCCGCACCTGCCAAGACTCCACCACCGTTTCCATACAGCTGCCGGCCCAGCCAGCTGGGCGAGCACCTGCGTGGCGATGAACAGCTTCCGAGCCAACTCAGCAAGCACCTGCGTGGTGGCATGCAGATCTTCGTGAAGACCCTACCACCGCGCCACCTCAGCTGCCTGCCTGCCTACATGGCGCCACACGCATCGCTGGCCTGGGCGCGTGTCAAAGCAAGGCGAAGTGGCGACGGACGAGACGGGCCTCGTTCCCGTCCCTGATAAAGCTAAGGGACACCTAAGTGAAGCATTAAATGCATCTTGTCCTGTAATACGGGCGATAAGCTCGCAGTACTGTAGGCCTTTCCACCTCCTGTGTGCCACTGTGGCAGCCCTTTTCGACTATAAAAGGAGGCCCGTGGCATATTGGAGAAGGATTCGGCTCTTTTGGACTACACAGCCACCATAGCTAGTTCGAGAGCTCAAGAACTCTCTCAAATACACACCAAAGCAGGACTAGGGTATTACGCATCCTCGTGGCCCCGAACCTGGGTAAATGAACTGTGTCTGGCTCTTAAACCTGCTCTTCTCACAACCCCGCACCCTGCCAACCGTAGTAGGGATTCTTGTGATCCCATAGGTGTCGTTTCCCCGACAATGCCGCGCCTCGAAGATGGAGATCAAAGGCGCAAGATGATATTGGCCATATCATGTCACTTTATTATTTGCATGTGATGTTTGTCATTGAAAGGATCGATATAGTTGACTAGAGGGGGGGGGGTGAATAAGCAACTAACAATTTTTGCTTTTCTTTACCAATTTAAAGTTTGCATCAAAGTAGGTTGTCTAGATATGCAACTAGGTGGGCAACCTATATGATGCAACAACAACAAGCACACAAGCAAGCAAGGGATATAACACAAATAAGCTTGCACAAGTAAAGGCACGAGATAACCAAGAGTGGAGCCGGTGAAGACGAGGATGTGTTACCGAAGTTCCTTCCTTTTGAGGGGAAGTACGTCTCCGTTGGAGCGGTGTGGAGGCACAATGCTCCCCAAGAAGCCACTAGGGCCACCGTATTCTCCTCACGCCCTCACACAATGCGAGATGCCGTGATTCCACTATTGGTGCCCTTGGAGGCGGCGACCGGACCTTTACAAACAAGGTTGGGGCAATCTCCACAACTTAATTGGAGGCTCCCAATGACACCACGAAGCTTCACCACAATGGAATATGGCTCCGCGGTGACCTCAACTGTCTAGGGTGCTCAAACACCCAAGAGTAACAAGATCTGCAAGGGATTGGTGGGGGAATCAAATTTCTCTTGGTGGAAGTGTAGATCGGGGCCTTCTCAACCAATCCCTAAAGAATCAACAAGTTTGATTGGCTAGGGAGAGAGATCGAGGCGAAAATGGAGCTTGGAGCAACAATGGAGCTTGGGAGTGGAAGAGGTAGTCAACTCAGAGAAGAAGTCTCCCCTTATATAGTGCGAGGACAAATCCAACCGTTATCCACTAAACCAGCCCGTGACTTGCGGTACTATCGCACCAACACAGCGGTACTACCGCGGCAAACCGCGGTACTACCGCTGCCACGACAGAGCCTAAGACCCATCCTGAAACGCCAAGGCGAGGAGCGGTAGAACTGCGTGGCGCGACCCCTTGCGGTACTACCGCAAGGCAGGAATGGACTAGGCCGGGAAGGCACGGACATATAAAAATACATCCGTGACTACTTCCGCTAAGTTTTGATCTATGCAAAAATCCGATACGGTACTACCGCAGGCCAGGCGCGGTACTACCGTGTAGGGCGCGGATGTAAAAAATTACATCCGCGCCTACTAGTGCTCCTGCGGCTGAGCCTGGCCAGAGCCCACGGTACTACCGCTCCCGAGGTGCGGTACTACCGTGAGCACTTGCGGTACTACCACGCCAGAGGCCGGTACTACCACAAGGGCCTGTGGTACTACCACTCCGGGGAGCAGTACTACCGCATGCTCCAGTTCAGCAACACACGGAAACCTTCATTTTGCATAGACAATGAAAGACGGAGGATGCTCCAAAGAGCCAAAGAAAAGGTGGTGCAAAAAGGAGTAGACGTGTACGTGATGATTCCACCCAAACCTTTCCAAAGAGGACCCCCTCTTAATAGTACGGCTTTCCTACGACTGAAATCCACCGAAAGGAAACGTAGAGAAACGCCGTCTTCAATAGTCTTCGAGGGGCACCAAACCGTCTTGTGCCTAGTCATGATATGTCTGAAATACTCCATGCACATGATTAGTCCGCAAAAGCATTGTCATCAATCACCAAAACAACTAAGGGATAATATGCCCTTACAATCTCCCCCTTTTTAGTGGATTGATGACAATACGGTATTTGCATAAAGGGAGATAACAAAGAACATGGGCAAACCCCACAACTATAAAATATAGACGGGCTCCCCCTAGATGTGTGCTATCTAGAGAAGTGCTTTGGACTACACGGCACACATACTAGGATCAACAATCCCCCTATATTTTATAGACAAGGCATATGTTGCAAAGATAAAGCTAACACTAAACAAGGAGATAAGATAATAACTATGAGCATAACTTAACGGGCACAAGATATAGCATAGGCTCAAAGGGTACGATAGAGTGCATATGTCTTACACCATATGATAGAGACTCTGGACACACAAGCACAAACCAAACCAAAGCAAAGGAGGTTCAACGGAACAAAAAGCAAAGCGACAAGACGAAACACGACACACGACTCGCAAATCCTACACTCTCTCTCCCCCTTTGGCATCGAGACACCAAAAAGGTAGAGAGGACACCTACAACACAAGTGGTGGCTCAAGATGAAGTGATCACTCGCCATGCTCCTTGTCGGACTCGGCAGCGGGGATGGGCTCCTCCTCAGACTCAGTCCACTGATACCCATGCTTCGCCATACATTCCGCCTCTGGAGTGATGTGGTTCTCGGACCCGCTGGATATGTGCTCCAAACGTCCTCAAGATCCTCTTGTCGCGGCGGCGGCTCTCCTTGGAAGAAACATGGGTCCTATCGTGGAATTGTCACGACAGATGTCCTAGTGTGAGGACTTAGTCGTGAGGCCAACGCATCTATGTGGTAGCTTGAGAGGGGTTGAGCGGAATCAAGAAACGCAACACAAGACAAGGGTTTAGACAGCTTCGGGCCCCGGGAAACATCATCCGGTAACAACCCTACATGCTGTTTGTGGCTAGGTCTCATTATCATCACGAGGGATTCGCCGTAAACCGGCTCTCCTAGTTATGCCTAGCCTAAAGATTATTTCTTCCCCCCTCTTGGGGTGCCCTGCCCCTCCTTATATAAGTTGAAGGGGTGGGTTACATGTAGAGTCCATCTCGGACTAAGACTTAAACTATTCTGACTTCTCTTCATGGGCTTCTTAACATCTTGGGCTTCTTAACGTCTCGGGCTTATTAACCCCAGTCGACTCTGTCAGCTGGGTTATGATCTGACTTAACATCTGCCGGGTTATGATCCGACTTAACATCTGCCGAGTTATGATCTGACTTAACATCTGTCGGGTTATCATCTGACTTAACATCTGCCGGGTTATCATATGACTTAACATCTGCCGGGTTATCATCTGACTTAACATCTGCCAGGTTATCATCTGACTTAACATCTGCCGGGTTATCATCTGACTTAACATCTGCCGGTTTACCAAGTCCCAGCCGGGTTATAACTCCGGTCGGGTCATACCGCGGGTATATCCCCGACATTAGCCCCCAGTTTAATTTGGATTTATCCATGTTAAACTGATCCTGATCATCCTTAAGTCCTTGTTATTTCCTTCTTCTAGAAAATCTGGGTCAATAGGCCAGCTTCATAATCAATTTGCTGACATAGGTTTGTCACAGAGAAATATTGTGAAGAATACTTCATTTGACTCAGCTCCCAATGCTTTAACAAAAATATTGGTCTTTGAAATACTCATCTGATCTTCAGTCGGCTTAAGGATGTAAAACTTGCCGGTTTATCATTGCCAAAATTGTCGGTTTATAAATATTGATGGCACCGGGTCATAATTGTAGTTAACATCAAGCTTGAAAATATACCCCTTATATGCCTATCACTTGTAGCCCCCAAGTCTTAAGAAGGTAGCGTAGCAACAGCTTAAGACTTGCTTCAATATAAATGTCACAACCTTGAAGAAATCCGATTTGTTCATCTCAGTCATTAGTCATAAACTGAGTATTCCACATATGTAACCCCAAGTGCCGGGTTGTCATGCTTGCAGCAACCTGGGACTTGAAATTGCCTTATGCTCATGAAAACTTCAACCAGTGTAACCCCCAAGGGCCGGGTCATTATTCAATAATGAGCAGGGACTTTATAAATATGATCGTATAGACTTGAACAACAACATGTAGCCCCCAAGGGCCGGGTCAGTACGATAATACCGAGCTGGAACTTTATATATACTTCATTAAAAAGAACATCATATGATGTAACCCCCATCATGGGGCTTGAACCCACGTCCACAAGGTTAAGAGCTTTGTGCTTTACCAACTGAGCAGTGAACCTTTCAATATAATGGATTAAAGCTTGTGTACCTTAAATTTTTGATAGGAGCAATTGGTAGCCCCCAAGGGCCGGCTCATTATGATGTGATGAGTCGGATCTTCAATAAGGCAAGTAAAAATGACTTTGCATTAGCCCCCAAGTGTCATGGTGCATGCTGGCAGTGACATGGGACTTAATTATTTGATGTAATCTCAACTTGAATAATGTAGCCCCCAAGTGCCGGGTCGTAAGCCTGCAGCGACTCGGGGCTATTCCATCCATTGTAGAATAAATCATATCCATCGATAAAATAATATCTATTGCGCTAAAGCGACTTTAAAAACCTCAATCATAATACTGGTTATTGATAACCATAATAAAATCTAGCCATGTTGGCTATTAAAGATTTGAATAATATACCCAATGATTTATAAGCGCATGATTCCAATGGTGCAATCCAAATATATACTGGCGACTTATAGTCGAAAGCCAGGCCGGGTTAATAAACACCGGATATTATCTTATCTCATACTAGCGACTTATAGTCGAAAGCCAGGCCGGGTTAATAAACACCGGTAAATTATAATCATAAAGCATTATAAACCTCATCAAATAAACCTCAAAAATCTGTTGAATAAAAACAAGCAAAAAAGGAAGGATAAACGAGGCTTTTCATGGGCTGCCAGGCCAAAAATTGAGGCTTTTCATGGGCTGCCAGGCCATTGAGTTAAACCATTTTACAAACCTTTTAAGATGGACCTCACATTAACCAATCGTCATTTTAACTTTGACAAGTTCAGGGTCTGTATAAGATGGACTTGTCAAACGTTCGGCGGGTCATTCCAGGATTACCTGGGCGGAGTGACTTACTTAAAAAGGCAGGATAACCCGGGGTTTGGGTGAATATACCTGGCTTCCAAGCCTGGCTTTTAAGCCTATCACAAGGGTTATAACAACTCTTGTTCTTTAGAACAAAAGAGCCCCCAAGTAATATTGTGAGCTGTGCTCAAGGGGAACCTATGTTTGAGTTGTGCTTTTGCAACAAACTCTCTTTGGTCCCTTTAATTTTTTCTGAGAACTCAAACTTGCGAGAGATTATTCTTTTTGAACCGGAAATTCTTAAATCGGATATTGAGAGCTTCAAAGCTTTGTGGGAGATAGCTTTCCCTTGAGCCGGGTTTTAAACCGGAATCCTTCTTTTTAAGCCGGAATTTTTCTGACGGCCTTTGAATTTTCAACATGGCGGTAGCTTCCGGGACCGGGTGTCACATCCCTGGTCCTGTTATGCACCAGGCTAGACCCTCATGTGAGCATCATGTTTTAATTCAAATGAAATTTGAATTGAGGGATTTTCAAAGCCTCAGAAACCTTCTAAAAATGATCAACATTAAAATCTTCTCAAAGAAGTCCAAGAAAATGTTCCTCTTAGTCTCTGAAAATATTGCAAAGAGGTAAAACTCAAAACAATATTTTTGGTATCTCAAAGTTAATTATTTTGGGCCTTTGAATTAAATAAATAGCTATTTGTATTGGATATATATTTCTTAATTAATTAATATATGTCCAATAATTCTGATCTTTGATGAAGGGCTTTGGAATAATCCTACTAGTCCCTACCATAAATATCAGAAGCAATAAAAATGATTTAGTGTCTAAAACTAAATCAAAACAAACTACAGAAAATAGAAAACAGAATTAAATAGAAATAAAAGAGGGAGAGAGAAAACTTACCTGGCGCTCACTTCTCAGCCCACCTGGCCCAGCTCCTCCAGCGGCCCAGCCCACCGCCGCTTCTCCCCCTGTCGTCTTCCTCCCCCTCGCCCCGAAGCTGCTCGGTGGCGCGCGCGGCCACGCGCCCCGGCCACCTCCTCCCTCCCAGCCTGCCTGGCTCCTCCTCGACGCCCCGGTGACGCCACGCGCCTCCCCGACCCCCTCTCACTTCTCCCTCGCTCTCTGGACCTCCCTCCCCCTCGCTCCTCTGCTCCCCCCCCATGACCAAGAGTCGCCGTCGCCGCCGCTCGCCATAGCCACGGCCATCGACCACCACTCGCCTTGCCGACCAATCCAGAAGGACCGCAGTGTCGTCCTCATCACCTACGCAGAGCCAAGCTACGCCGGACGCACTGCATCATCGCCTTCTTCATCGCCTTCAAGCTCCGGCCCCCGAGATCGCCGGCGACCCCGCGCTCGCCTCGCAGCCTCCCCAAGCCCACTGACCACCCCTGCAGACTCGACGTGAGCTCCTCTTCGTTTCCCCTCCGTCTTTTCGCTCGATTTCGTGCCGTATCCATCGTCTCCGCCGAGCCCGAGAGCCATTGCCGCCGGCCACGAGGTCGCTGTGGCTAGAGCTCACGCGCGTCACCTCCAAGCACACCACCGTGCTCAGCACCACGCCAGGATCCCAAAACCCTAGTCTATTGCTCCTGTTGTGTACCGTAGCCACCGCTCGCGCCTCACCCGAACTCCGGCCGCCGCCGTCGTCATGATTGCCGTCGCCTCCGGCCACCCTAGCTTCTCCCGTTTGCCCTGTTAGATGCGCGCGAGCCTGGGCATCCCGTAGAGCCCCTCCGTCGCTCTTTTGGTCATCGGAGGGCGAATCCCGACGCTCTCCGCCGTCCCTGGCCTCGCCGGCGACGAGTCGCGGGTCAACTCCGGCGAGTTTGACCCAGGTTTGACCTTCCCAGTGTGTCACTGACGTGTGGGCCACCCCCCCTGACATTTTAGTTAGTATTAGTTTAACACTAATTAAGTTAGCTAATTAGATAGGCCACTGACATGCGGGCCCCGCCTGGCTAACTAAGTTAGTTAGGGCTAACTAACTTGGTTAGTTGACTGGGTCACTGACCAGTGGACCCAACTGGTCAGGTTTGACCTGGTCGGCGCCCGTTGAACTGCTGGCGTCACTATGAGGTCATGATGACGCAATAATTCCTTTCTGGAATTTAAATAAATCTTAAATGATTTAATAATTCCAGAAAATGCCTAAAACTTCTAAAAATCATAGAAATTCAACCGTAACTCCAAATTAAATAATTTATATATGAAAAATTATCAGAAAAATTCAAGGAATCCATCTGTACCATTTACATGCATGTTAGAACAACTTATCACTACTGTTTAGGGCAAATGAAGTGAATGACATTTAAATAACCACATATGGAGTTTGAATTTGAATCTTGGATTCAAACCAACTTCATCTAATCTGGTTTTAGATGCATTAGCCCAAAACACATTCATTTTGCCATGTCATGATCATGCATCATATTGTGCATTGCATTGATTGTGTTCCCTTCTGTATTGCTGGTATTTGTCCCCTCTCGATAGACGTGATACCGATGATGTGATCGTTGACACTGATGAAGACTCAATGTTATCTTCAAAAGTGCCAGGCAAGCAAAACCCCCTTGTTCATTCCGATACAATCCCACTCTCTCGCTCCTGCTCTCTTTTACTGCATTAGGACAACATCGATTCATCTGTTACTTGCTGCGGTAGCTGAACCCCTTTATCCTCTGCATGACCTGTCATTGCCACAGTAAATAGATGAAACCCACTAGCATGAGTAGGAGTTGTTTGAGCCCTGTTGTGCCTACTCATTCATGTTTGTTTGTCATGCCTGCTACTGCTTAGAGTTGAGTCAGGTCTGATTCATCGGGGATGAATCAGAGGCGTGTGAACATGTCCTACTGTGTGTGAGCTAAGTGTGTGAACACGATTTGGTAAAGGTAGCGGTGAGAGGCCATGTAGGAGTACATGGTGGGTTGTCTCATTGCAGCCGTCCTCAGGAACTGAGTTCTGTGTTTGTGATCCATGATTCAGCTACTACCACGCATTGGGCCCGAAACCAATGGACCCTCTCGGCTTCTTGATCACCCTTGTCCTCTGTCCAGGAGTTGCAAGTAGTTTCTGGTGTTTGTAGTATGCTGGAGGCCGTGGGCAGCGCTGACCAGAGGGGTGGGCTGTGATGCGGTAGGCACGTGGCACGGTGTACCGGGCGCCCGTTTGGTGTCTCGGGAACCTTGTACACATCGTTTGGGGCTGTGAGCGAAACTCCGGCCGGATCTCCTCATGGATGGAACCCGAATAGGCGATAAACCTGGACTAGAGACTTGAGTGTTTAGGTAGGCCGTGGCCGACACCCACGTTGGGCTTTCGCTTGAAGGTTGCCGAGTACATGTCGTGTAAACGGCGGTAAGTGGTGAGAGTGTGTGTGAAGAAGTACACCCCTACAGGGTTAACATCATCTATTCGAATAGCCGTGTCCGGAGAAAAGGACTTCTGGGTTGCTTATATCAGTTCATAGACAAGTGAAACTGGATACTCTAAAATACGCAAGATAAGCGTGAGTGCTATGGATGGCGTTCTCGTAGGGAGACGGGAGCGGATCCATAGTGGTGTATTGATATGGTGAATATGTGGACTCGTGTGCGCCACCTCAAAAGAGTTACTTGCAGTCGTAGTTTAGGATAGCCACCGAGTCAAAGCTGGCTTGCTGCAGTTAAACCCCACCACCCCCTTTGTTGATAATGATGCATATGTAGTTAGTTCTGATGTAAGTCTTGCTGGGTACATTTGTACTCACGTTTGCCTATTTTATGTTTTGCAGAGAGACTTCGGTCTCGCTAGTAGTTCCACGTGGGCTTCGACGTTTAGCTTGTTACCTCAGCTACGATCTTGTGCCCTCGGCAGGATCTGGTAGATAGTCAGGCTTCTCAGCCTTTTTCATTTATAGTTGTCTATACTCAGACATGTTAAGCTTCCGCATGTGCTTTGACTTGTATGCTCTGAATGTTGGGTCATGAGACCCCTGTTTGTAATATCTCGCTCCTCGGAGCCTATTGAATAAATACTTGAGTCGTAGAGTCATGTTGTGATGCCATGTTGTATTTGCACATATCGAGCATATTGTGTGTATGTTATTGAAATGCTTGGTATGTGTGGGATCTGGCTATCTAGTTGTTTATCCTTAGTAGCCTCTCTTACCGGGAAATGTCTCCTAGTGTTCCCACTGAGCCATGGTAGCTTGCTACTGCTCCGGAACACTTAGGCTGGCCGGCATGTGTCCTTCTTTGTTCCTGTGTCTGTCCCTTCGGGGAAATGTCACGCGATGAATACCGGAGTCCTGTTAGCCCGCTACAGCCCGGTTCACCGGAGTCCTGCTAGCCCAGTGCTACAGCCTGGATTCACTCACTGATGACCGACACGTTCGATGCTGGGTCATGGATGCCTGTCCCTGTAAGTTAGTGCCACTTTGGGTTTATGACTAGCCATGTCAGCCCGGGCTCCTTATCATATGGATGCTAGCGACACTGTCATATACGTGTGCCAAAAGGCGCAAACGGTCCCGGGCAAAGGTAAGGCGACACCCGTGGGAATACCGTGCGTGAGGCCGCAAAGTGATATGAGGTGTTACATGCTAGATCGATGTGGCATTGAGTCGGGGTCCTGACAGCTTTGGTATCAGAGCTTGACTGCCTGTAGGATTACCAAGCCAAACTGGTCGAAGTTGAGTCTAGAAATTCTTTAGTTATATAAGGGAATTGATTGTGGGATGGAACGTAAGGCTCTTTTTACTCCTTTTACCTCATGGCCTTCTGATCTGAGTCATCATCTTCTCTTCTACGGGGATTAAGAACTAGGCTATCTCTTCTTTCTATCAGGATCACGTGTTACTAATCAGTAGACTTATAAGATTGTTGGATTTAAGTCTCAGTTCAGTTCCTACTACTTCCGTATGTTAATTGTTGATCTCAGAACCTTGGTATTGTGCTTCTGAGTGGCTATGCCACCATTTTTGTAGCATGTCTCAAATCTTTTGAGCATTTATAGCCGTTATGCTGTCCGAGTCATCCCAGGTCTCTAAACAGTCTGATGCATTTGCAAATCCCTTCTTTCCGTTCCCGATGTCCTTTTGGTCAGATTAATCACACAAATTAGTGAGTTGAGGTACCTTATTGCCTCGACATATATGTTGGAGTTAATAATTATGACCCTAAGTGCTTAGGGGATCATCTAGTAGTCTAGCCATGTTTTGTGATCCCAGTGTGATGATTCTGGCCTTTATTCTCGTAAGCATCCCGTGATGCCACTTAGTTAGTAGGCATTTCACTTCTGGGTTTTCGAACCGAGATTCACCCTACTTACTTCATGTGGATAGTAATTGCTAGCTCCCTTAGGTTATTAGTAACCTTTGCGATAGTCCTTGAAGTCCGTGGTATCTTCTTCTTCCAAATACCATGAACTACTTATGGCAGAAGTTCCTCGTTGAACTGAACAATCACAACCAGAGTGCTCTTGATGAGTTCTCCATTATATATTGTGGCTCTGCCAGTTCTACCTTTCTGCATGGGTTATCCGGAAGAAACATGTTGAACTTGGTTCAACATACTAATCTATGCATCCACAACTCAGAAAACCGTATGTTCCTTTGAGTTGTCCCTCTTTAGTTGTCTACTGACCTTCGTCTATCAATTGATAGTCAAGAGTATCCATGCATTCGTTATCGATGCCTATTACTCTTGTGGTCCGTCAAGCCATTCTGTCCCGAATGTCTTGGAGAAACAAACTCCAGTACCTCATCCATATCTAGGATTGGGTCAAAGTATGTCAGGACCCCGACTCGATGTCACATCGATCTAGCTGGTAACACCTCATATCACTTTGCGGCCTCACGCACGGTATCCCCACGGGTGTCGTCTTACCTTTTCCCGGGACCGTTTGCGCCTTTTGGCTCACGTATATGATAGTGTCGCTAGCATCCATATGACAAAGAGCCCGGGCTGACATGACTAGTCGTAAACCCAAAGTGGCACAGACTTACAGGGACAGGCATCCATGACCCAGCTTCGAACGTGTCGGTCATCAGCAAGTGGGTCCGGGCTGTAGCACTGGGCTAACAGGACTCCGGTAAACCGGGCTGTAGCGGGCTAACAGGACTCCGATACTCAAAGCGTGACATTTCCCCGAAGGGACAGACACAGGAACGAAGAAGGACACATGCCGGCCAGCCTAAGTGTTCCAGAGCAGTAGCAAGCTACCATGGCTCAGCGGTAACACTAGGAGACATTTCCCGGTAAGAGAGGCTACTAAAGATAAACAACTAGATAGTCAGATCCCACACATACCAAGCATTTCAATCATACACACAATATGCTCGATATGTGCTAATACAACGAAGCATCACAACATGACTCTATGACACAAGTACTTTATTTAAGGCTCAGTGAGCCATACATAACATACACAAAGGTACGGGTCTCACGACCCAACATACAAGTCATACAGTCATACAAACCAGCAGCGGAAGTAACTTGTCTGAGTACAGACAACTAGTAAAATAAAAGAGGCTTGGAACGCCTAGCTATACTACGTGGTCCTTCACAAGCTCAGGGTCACCACCTGGGTCTTTAGCCTACTCGTTGATGTCAACGTCTACATAGAACCCATCAGAAGGGGTTGCAGCGTCTTCTGTAAAAATGTAAATTATAGCAACATGAGTACAAAGGTACTCAGCAAGACTTACATCAGATCCTACATACATGCATATTATCAAGAAGGGTTGGTGGAGTTATTGCAGCAAGCCAGCTTTGACTCTTGGCTAGACTATCCTACGATACTTCACTTGAAATGGTTTTGCGCACACGAGTCCACTACTCACCAATTCAATACACTACCGAGGATCCGCCTCCGTCTTCCTACGGAAGAGCCATCCTCGGCACTCACACTTATCTTGAGGCTTTTAACAGTTTCCATTTACTTGTCTATGAACTGTATAGGCAACCAAGTAGTCCTTTACCGCGGACGCGGCTATTCGAATAGATTATGATAACCCTGCAGGGGTGTACTTCTTCATACACGCTCTCACCACTTACCGTCGTTTACACGACATGTACTCGGCAACCTTCAAGCGGAAGCCCAACGTGGGTGTCGGCCACGACCTACCTACTCACCTAAGCCTCCAGTCCAGGTTTATCGCCTATTCAGGTTCCATCCGCAGGGAGTCCGGCCGAGGTTTCCCATACGGCCCCGAACGATGTGAACAAGGTTCCCGAGATACCTAACGGGTATTCGGTACACCGTGCCACGTACCTACCGCATCACAGCCCACCCCTACGGTCAGCGCTGTCCACGGCCTCCAGTAGGCTACAAACACCAGAAACTACTTGCAACTCCTGGACGGAGAACTAGGGTGAATAAGAAGCCGAGAGGGTCCATTGGTTTCGGGCCCAATGCATGGTAGTAGCTGATTCTTAAATCACACATACAGATCTCAGTACTTAAGGTCGGCTTCAATGAAACAACCCACCATGTACTCCTACATGGCCTCTCATCGATACCTTTACCAAATCGTGTTCACCACACCACTCTCATTACCGACATAAACATTTCACTCTAGCCCATCACCCGGATGAACCAGACCTGACACGACTCTAAGCATAGCAGGCATAGCAAGGTAGGAACAACACATACATATGGCTCAATCAACTCCTACACATGCTAGTGGGTTTCATCTAGTTACTGTGGCAATGACAGGTCATGCAGAGGAAATGGGTTCAACTACCGTAGCACACAGCAGTTTGAAACGCGTTGTCTTAATGCAGTAAAGGAGAGCAGGAGCGAGAACATGGGATGGTATCGATATGATCAAATGGTTGGTTGCTTGCCTGATGGTTCGATGCACTGATACGGTTCTTCGTTAGGGTAATCACGGTACTCCTCGGGGACAGAACCTGTCGCATAGGACATCGATACACAAGCATCACCAAACAATGTGCAACAATATGATGCATGCATGAAACATGGCAATATGAGTGTATTGGGCTAATGCTACTAAAACCAGAAGGGTTTGAACAAATTTGAATCAAAGATTCAAATTCCAAATTCAAATATGGCCTTTTTAAGTGCCTTTTCTTGTTCTGCTTAAAACATCAATTTAACTTGTTTGATCATGCATGAAAATAGTACAGATGGATAGATTGGATTTTTCTGATCATTTTTCATATATAATTTGTCCAATTTGGAGTTACAGAATAAAAGTTATGAATTGTTGAAGTTTAAATAATATTCTGGAATTTCCTGATTTAATTTAAATCCAGAAAATCAATTACTGCGTCAGCCTGACGTCAGTGTGACGTCAGCAGGTCAACGGAACTGGTCTAGGTCAAACCTGACAGTGGGTCCCGCATGTCAGGGTGATTATTTTAATTAAAACTTAATTAAAACTAATCCTGTTTAATTAGCAGGGCTGGGCCCCACCTGTCATTGACTCAGGGGAGTCAACCAGGGCCCACCCGTGGTCAAAGTGGATGTCGGCTGCCGGCGTTTAGTCGCCGGCGAGCCCGACGCGGCGGCGGAAGTGGTTTTGGTCATTTCGGCCACCAGAGGGGCCGCGGAGACCACCGGAGTGGAGCTGAGGCCAACCCGCAGCTCTTGGCGGGGCCCGTTGGGGTCGGGGTGGCCGGAGTCGACGGCGGCGAGCTCGGCTGCGGCCGCCGGGGTTCGGTCGTGCACGGGAACGGTGCTGGAGCTCGAAGTCGAGCAAAGCGAGGCGCTAGGGATGCTCTACGGGGTCTTGCGAACTCGTTGGGCTCGCCGGGGTGACCAAATGGTCACCGGAGCTGCGTCGACGGCGAGCTCGGCGACGGCGGAGGTTCGTCCGTGGTGGGGAGGTGGCTACGGTGAGGGAACGAGGGGAAGGAGAGGGGGAAACGGTGGCGTAGCTCACCGCGGTTGCAGTGGGCGTCGAAGTGGGCTCGGGGACGCGCTGGAGACGGCGAATCGACGGCGACGGTGGTCGGAGCCCGAAGAGGGGAACGGCGACGTGGCGGCGATGCAGGGCTTCCGGAGACCCGTGGAGCGGTGGGGAGGAAGAGGAGGTCGAGGCGGAGCTCCTGAGCTAGTCGGGGGAGCGAGGGGTGGTCGGAGACGGTGGCTATGGCGAACGGCGGCGAGTGCGGTGCTCGGCCGTGTGAGAGAGAGAGCGAGGGAGAGGAGAGGAGAGCCGGGGAAGAGTGAGAGAGAGCAGGGGGGAGGGCGTGGCGTCGTCCAGGGCGTCGAGCGAGGAGGGGAGGCCAGGCAAGCAGGCGAGCAGGTGGCGTGGCGCGGTGGCGCGCGCGCGCGCCGGCCACACTCCCCTCCCTCTGTCGGGACGAAGACGACAGAGGAGGGAGGTGGGCTGGGCCGGCTGCCGGCTGGGCCAGCCAGCTAGCTGGGCCGCACAGTGGAGGATCCCAGGTAAGCTCCTCCTGTTATATATTTTTCTGTTTTTTTTTAATTTCTGACATTTGTTTTGATTTAAAAAATATATTAAATCATTTATTTAACTTATGCCAATTTTTGCAGGAGCTATTTATATTATTCTAGAGCTCTTTTATAATTGGCATAATATTTGGGCATATATTAATATATATAATTAATATATTTCCAATGCAAATATTTATGCATTAATTCCAAATGTCCAAAATAAATGTCCATGAGCCACTAAAAATATTGGTTTGATTTTTATCTCTGTCCAATATTTTCAGAGAGCAACATGAGCATTTTCTTGGATCCTTTTGGAGAAATTTTTATTTGGGTCATTTTCAAAAATGGTTCTGAGGGTTTCACAGATCCCCATTTCAAGTTTCTGATGAAAGAGTAAACATGATGCAACACTCTAATGCATGACTTGCTAGGGTGTGACAAAGTAGTTGTATTCCGCAGATCAAATGCCAATCCAGCTTTTGGTTCTGTTCTACCTTGGAGTATTACCCCCTTTATGTCAGAATTGTCATGAGAACTGCACCAACTCTCATGAATTTTGACGTAGTGATACTTCTCACCATCATTAGTCATTCCTCGGCCCTCGTGTTGATGCAACCGGAATACCGACAAAAGAATTGTGATGTGTGAAATCAATACTCCCAGCAACCTCGTTGCTTGGTAGTTAAAGGATAATAATTTCATTCTTAGCGTGTTGGTTTTTGAATCATCCTTCTAAGACTGATCGTGCTACCTAGTCCTTATTTCGGTGCACCCTTTGATTGATGAGTTAGGATCTTGTCAAGTCCTCACTCATTTGATCATATCGTCTTGCCCTCAAAAGCGAGATTGTTCTCGAGCTTAGTAACATACCGGTGGTTCGTGATTTTCCGAATATCTTCTCGGAAGTATTACCAGGTTGTCCCCTGATTGTTATGTTGAGCTCGTGATCAAGTTGGTTTCTTGTGAACCACCTTCTCTCCAAGAATCGGTGTTAGATATCCCTGAGCTAGTTGGTTAAGCTAGACAACAACTTGGAGAGTTGGAAGATAAAAGCTTGCCCGACTTAGTTCGTTCCAAAGGGATATTCTTGTGTAGTGTGTGTTGAAGAAAGATGATATCTTCATCGATTGGTCCCTATGATCAGTTGCTGGACCTATTGTCTTATCAATCCTTTGATTTGAGTGTGGGCTATCGTCAAATCAAATCAGTACCAACGATGTTCGTAATGTTGTCTTACTCGTGGTTGATCCCTCGAGCATACACCATTATATCTTTTGGGTCTGACCAATGCTATCACTTGTTCACTTAACTATGGAATTCCTTTTGAAAGGAAACCCAGATGAATTGTTGTTGAGCCCATTGACAACATCCTTGTCTTCTCCATAATTTTGCTGAACATTAAGCTAGTGTTGGAAAACTTTTGAAAGCATTTGTTCATGCTAGCTCATGAAGCATATGTTCGGATGTAAGAAGTGACTTCCTCTAGTTCATGTGCATTTGATGCAAGTTGCCGCCGTGGATTCGAGGAAGATTGTTTTGTTTCCTTTGGAATCATCCCAAATCATTCATGCACACGTGCGAAGTATTCTATAGTCTGGAGGCTTGGAACCTTCATTCTATATGTGTCCCTAGCACACTAAGCCACTGATTGACTTGTTCAAGGAAAAGAAGTCTATGCTTGGGATCTAATCCATGGACTTGCGTAAAGACTTCGATATCCTCGTTGATGGTTCCCCACCTGAACTCGGTAGTGTTTTATTATAAGACTACCACGTGGTCATGTTTGTCTGGGACAGTGTGTTCGCATGTTTGTAGCAGAACCAGCTCATGTTTTGGAGCTTACTATCGTAGTTCATTCCCCGAGAATCTCGCAACGTCATCTCGTCGATTTGTGTTGCAAACTTTCGTTTTTCTTCCTAGACTCGATGAGTCTGGAATATCCTGACACCAACCAGATCTGAATCTCAGGCAGATATGATGGGTTGGAACATTTCCCAAGAACTATAATATTGGTCTCGCGATAACCGGTAAAGTGGATGTCGTGGCCAACACACCCAGCCGGAAGACCTCCTGTTGTAGTATCTTGATTTGAGGAAGTTGGCCACCTCCCCATAGGGATTTCGTAGGATTTACTCCCTAGTTGCCCCTATGGATTTTTGAGATCCCGAAGTCCGACCTTTTACTTGATGTTCTAGTTATCAAACCATATCGATGAATGGGATACACTAGCACATCAAGGAGAACATTAGAAGCGGAGTGCTAAATGTCTCTCGGTCGATCATCCAGATTTTGTTCCTTGGCTTCGCTAAGGTGAAATCTGAGAAAGTATTATCTTCCTTTGCATCTGCATCGTCCGTCGCTATTCATCATGGTAGTGTGTTGTGTTGTCAGCACCCTTGACGCGGTTGTTGATAAAACCTTGATGATTGTGGAAATGCTCAAGTTCTTGAGAGCACGCACAAGCGCTACGTGTTATCATCGGCTCTAACTGGGATTCCTCTCAGTTTCCTCGGCAATGCTATGACTTTTCAAACAGTGAATTCACTCTCTATTGTTGGGTTCTTCCCCAGTTATCAGAATCATTCCCATCACTTGCATTTCGCTCCCGGCTTGCACCGCCATTGTGCCACCCTACTCTGGATTACCCTTCTCAGTAATTACTGATTAGGATCATTTTCAAAAGTGGTTCTACCATGGGTCCCTTCCATTTGCGGTGGTAAACAAATTCATCCATTATGTTGTCTTCAACAAGGTAATCCACATCATCCAAGTCCGAGTATGCCATTCTACCGACCCCCTCCAAACGATCGCTCGAGAATTGCCTTAGGCTGGTATAAAGAGTTTCAATGATCTTTGAATCAAAGGTAATTCTTTTTGCCACTTAAGGGGATATTTCTACGAGTCACCTTCCCTAAGGTGCATCGTTATGGTATCATGGCAATTCAACTCCTCGCTACGTTGACAACCGATCACCACATTCTTAAGTCTAAAATTGTTGTCTACCTAGTGAACCTTTGTCATCTGCTTCACTCCAATTCCTATGGATGTGTGCTTCGTGTCTCAGCTTGAGAGATGTTGCTATGTCTCATTCCGTGGGTTAATCCTGAGTTGTTCGACCTTCGAGAAGAACGATTCTTTTAGGGTCTTTCCTTTCCTCTCGTTGTCATGTTAGTTGGAGTTCTCAGAGCAAGACGACGGGACAAAGATGGTGATCGAATCAACGCTTTGATAAAGTGCACCCTGGATCGTGAAGATTGTGCTAGTTTGCGTTCCCCCTTCACCCTACCCTACGCTTGAATCTCGGGACGAGATTTTGTTTAGTGGGGGTGAGTTGTCACATCCCTGGTCCTATTATGCACCAGGCTAGACCCTCATGTGAGCATCATGTTTTAATTCAAATGAAATTTGAATTGAGGGATTTTCAAAGCCTCAGAAACCTTCTAAAAATGATCAACATTAAAATCTTCTCAAAGAAGTCCAAGAAAATGTTCCTCTTAGTCTCTGAAAATATTGCAAAGAGGTAAAACTCAAAACAATATTTTTGGTATCTCAGAGTTAATTATTTTGGGCCTTTGAATTAAGTAAATAGCTATTTGTATTGGATATATATTTCTTAATTAATTAATATATGTCCAATAATTCTGATCTTTGATGAAGGGCTTTGGAATAATCCTACTAGTCCCTACCATAAATATCAGAAGCAATAAAAATGATTTAGTGTCTAAAACTAAATCAAAACAAACTACAGAAAATAGAAAACAGAATTAAATAGAAATAAAAGAGGGAGAGAGAAAACTTACCTGGCGCTCACCTCTCAGCCCACCTGGCCCAGCTCCTCCAGCGGCCCAGCCCACCGCCGCTTCTCCCCCTGTCGTCTTCCTCCCCCTCGCCCCGAAGCTGCTCGGTGGCGCGCGCGGCCACGCGCCCCGGCCACCTCCTCCCTCCCAGCCTGCCTGGCTCCTCCTCGACGCCCCGGTGACGCCACGCGCCTCCCCGACCCCCTCTCACTTCTCCCTCGCTCTCTGGACCTCCCTCCCCCTCGCTCCTCTGCTTCCCCCCCCCATGACCGAGAGTCGCCGTCGCCGCCGCTCGCCATAGCCACGGCCACCGACCACCACTCGCCTTGCCGACCAATCCAGAAGGACCGCAGCGTCGTCCTCATCACCTACGCAGAGCCAAGCTATGCCGGACGCACTGCATCATCGCCTTCTTCATCGCCTTCAAGCTCCGGCCCCCGAGATCGCCGGCGACCCCGCGCTCGCCTCGCAGCCTCCCCCAGCCCACTGACCACCCCTGCAGACTCGACGTGAGCTCCTCTTCGTTTCCCCTCTGTCTTTTCGCTCGATTTCGTGCCGTATCCATCGTCTCCGCCGAGCCCGAGAGCCATTGCCGCCGGCCACGAGGTCGCCGTGGCTAGAGCTCACGCGCGTCACCTCCAAGCACACCACCGTGCTCAGCACCACGCCAGGATCCCAAAACCCTAGTCTATTGCTCCTGTTGTGTACCGTAGCCACCGCTCGCGCCTCACCCGAACTCCGGCCGCCACCGTCGTCATGATTGCCGTCGCCTCCGGCCACCCTAGCTTCTCCCGTTTGCCCTGTTAGATGCGCGCGAGCCTGGGCATCCCGTAGAGCCCCTCCGCCGCTCTTTTGGTCATCGGAGGGCGAATCCCGACGCTCTCCGCTGTCCCTGGCCTTGCCGGCGACGAGCCTCGGGTCAACTCCGGCGAGTTTGACCCGGGTTTGACCCCACTGGCCGGTTTGACCCCCCTCTCTCTCACTGACATGCGGGCCCCGCCCGGCTAATTAAGTTAGGTTAGTATTAACTAAGCTAGGTTAGTTTAGTTAGACACTGACACTCGGGACCCACAGGTCAGGGTTTGACCGGACTGTGCCACGTTGACCTGCTGACGTCATCATGATGTCAGGATGACGCAGTAATGTTTTCTGGATTTATTTTTATTCAGAAAATTCCAGAAAATTGTATAAACTTCTAAAAATCATAGAAATTCAACCGTAACTCCAAATTAAATAATTTATATATGAAAAATTATCAGAAAAATTCAAGGAATCCATCTGTACCATTTTCATGCATGTTAGAACAACTTATAGCTGCTGTTTAGCACAAATCAATTAAATGGCATTTGAATAATCACATATGGAGTTTGAATTTGAATCTTGTATTCAAACCAACCCCATTTAACTTGTTGCTAGATGCATTAGCCCAAAACACACTCATTTTGCCATGTCATGATCATGCATCATATTGTGCATTGCATTGATTGTGTTCCCTTCTGTGTTGCCGGTATTTGTCCCCTCTCGATAGACGTGATACCGATGATGTGATCGTTGACACTGATGAAGACTCAATGTTATCTTCAGAAGTGCCAGGCAAGCAGAACCCCCTTGTTCATTCCCATAAAATCCCACTCTCTCGCTCCTGCTCTCTTTTACTGCATTAGGACAACACCGATTCATCTGTTACTTGCTGCGGTAGCTGAACCCCTTTATCCTTTGCATGACCTGTCATTGCCACAGTAAATAGATGAAACCCACTAGCATGAGTAGGAGTTGTTTGAGCCCTGTTGTGCCTACTCATTCATGCTTGTTTGTCATGCCTGCTACTGCTTAGAGTTGTGTCAGGTCTGATTCATCGGGGATGAATCAGAGGTGTGTGAACATGTCCTACTGTGTGTGAATACGATTTGGTAAAGGTAGCGGTGAGAGGCCATGTAGGAGTACATGGTGGGTTGTCTCATTGAAGCCGTCCTCAGGAACTGAGTTCTGTGTTTGTGATCCATGATTCAGCTACTACCACGCATTGGGCCCGAAACCAATGGACCCTCTCGGCTTCTTAATCACCCTTGTCCTCTGTCCAGGAGTTGCAAGTAGTTTCTGGTGTTTGTAGTATGCTGGAGGCCGTGCGCAGCGCTGACCGTAGGGGTGGGCTGTGATGCGGTAGGCACGTGGCACGGTGTACCGGGCGCCCGTTTGGTGTCTCGGGAACCCTGTTCACATCGTTTGGGGCTGTGAGCGAAACTCCGGCCGGATCTCCTCATGGATGGAACCCGAATAGGCGATAAACCTGGACTAGAGACTTGAGTGTTTAGGTAGGCCGTGGCCGGCACCCACGTTGGGCTTCCGCTTGAAGGTTGCCGAGTACATGTCGTGTAAACGGCGGTAAGTGGTGAGAGCGTGTGTGAAGAAGTACACCCCTGCAGGGTTAACATCATCTATTCGAATAGCCGTGTCCGCGGAAAAGGACTTCTGGGTTGCTTATATCAGTTCATAGACAAGTGAAAGTGGATACTCTAAAATACGCAAGATAAGCGTGAGTGCTATGGATGGCGTTCTCGTAGGGAGACGGGAGCGGATCCATAGTGGTGTATTGATATGGTGAATATGTGGACTCGTGTGCGCCACCTCAAAAGAGTTACTTGCAGTCGTAGTTTAGGATAGCCACCGAGTGAAAGCTGGCTTGCTGCAGTTAAACCCCACCACCCCCTTTGTTGATAATGATGCATATGTAGTTAGTTCTGATGTAAGTCTTGCTGGGTACATTTGTACTCATGTTTGCCTATTTTATGTTTTGAAGAGAGACTTCGGTCTCGCTAGTAGTTCCACGTGGGCTTCGACATTTAGCTTGTTACCTCAGCTACGATCTTGTGCCCTTGGCAGGATCTGGTAGATAGTCAGGCTTCTCAGCCTTTTTCATTTATAGTTGTCTGTACTCAGACATGTTAAGCTTCCGCATGTGCTTTGACTTGTATGCTCTGAATGTTGGGTCATGAGACCCCTGTTTGTAATATCTCGCTCCTCGGAGCCTATTGAATAAATACTTGAGTCGTAGAGTCATGTTGTGATGCCATGTTGTATTTGCACATATCGAGCATATTGTGTGTATGTTATTGAAATGCTTGGTATGTGTGGGATCTGGCTATCTAGTTGTTTATCCTTAGTAGCCTCTCTTACCGGGAAATGTCTCCTAGTGTTTCCACTGAGCCATGGTAGCTTGCTACTGCTCCGGAACACTTAGGCTGGTCGGCATGTGTCCTTCTTCGTTCTTGTGTCTGTCCCTTCGGGGAAATGTCACGCGATGAATACCGGAGTCCTGTTAGCCCGCTACAGCCCGGTTCACCGGAGTCCTGCTAGCCCAGTGCTACAGCCTGGATTCACTCGCTGATGACCGACACGTTCGATGCTGGGTCATGGATGCCTGTCCCTGTAAGTTAGTGCCACTTTGGGTTTACGACTAGCCATGTCAGCCCGGGCTCCTTATCATATGGATGCTAGCGACACTGTCATATACGTGTGCCAAAAGGCGCAAACGGTCCTGGGCAAAGGTAAGGCGACACCCGTGGGAATACCGTGCGTGAGGCCGCAAAGTGATATGAGGTGTTACATGCTAGATCGATGTGGCATTGAGTCGGGGTCCTGACACCGGGTTATCTTCCCTCCAATGACCCAGAGTTCTGGCAACATTTACTGAGTCATGTCATCATAGCCCCCGAGTCTTAAGACTACTCGAGGAGTTGGCTTGAGACTCTCCATATTTAACCGTGATATAGACTGGTATAAGTCTTTCAACAGCTCAGTGATATAATAGTCCCTTTTGCAGTAGATAACTTGTCCTGCATTAGAGAACTTGTAAGCCGGAGTAATTTCTCTTTTTAAAGAAAGCAATATATAATATAAAAGTATACTGGATGGATTTCACCTGATATGTTAGGCCAGAAATTATCCACCGCAGAGTTGATGATCACCCCGGTAAAGCTGAAATCAACCACGGGTGAGTCAACTGCGGTGTTTTAAACCGGTGCGGACAGGTGAGTCAGTCACAGTCGCGGTAAGCCGCACAGACGGGTGACTCAGCCGCGTCATGTTGATGTAGACTGGACCGCAGAGGCGACGGCTTGCACAGATATTCACCGAGTATTATGACACGGTTAGATGCTAGTGCATGATAATCGTGGCGCGAGTTATATATCCATGTCAACACCATCACTCTTGCACTGAACAAACTATCCTGCATAAAATACATCGCGAGCCACAGTAGTTGTCCTTAAAGAATTTAATATATTCTATTAACATAGATGAAACGAATATCACCTGATGTATTCAGACAACGGATGATCCGCATGTAGCATCTGTACATAACCTGGTGATGTACGGCCCATCCGGTGCAAACAGAGAACTCTGATGATCAGCCACTGTCCATTTTTCTCTTGTGGGCTCTATAAGGCCCCCTTCTCTCTTTTTTTGAGTACTTTGACCACTTTGACTTTTCTTCTTTATTCCAATCAGTGCAAGTGCATGGGAAAAGAGCTACAGCATGGGCGACCGGGCGATTTAGAAGCGGGACCGACGCGGCTGTTCGACCGGCGGCGGGTTGGAGAGGCACCGGGGGCTCAAGGCGGATGAAGAGGTGCTACCACAATTGTCAGCGAGGCCTCAGCTGTTCGGCGTACAAGGATCCAACACGAGTCAAATTGAAGGTAGCCGGGTCTGCCCACAGCGGTTCCGGCCAGAGACAGCGGATCAAGGAAACGCCTACGCTGAGGCAGACCGGCGCCTTAGAGGCAGCTTGTGGCGGTGATGGCGACTCGGGGCCGCGGTGGCTGCTCTACTCGAGGTTGAGCGGAGGCGGCTCGGCAGCGCCGGATCCCAGCAAAAGCGGGTCAACACACAGCGACTCACAGTTGTAGAAAAGGCAGTAGCAGGGCGGCTCACACCAGAAAAGGCCACGGTGACCCAGAGTCGTGTCTGGAACGGCTTAACGCTGAGACGAAGTACACCACGGCCGTGGCGGTTTAGGCAAGCAAGGCCATGCTGCGCGGCACACCTTCAGGGGTGGACGGCGGTTCAGATACGGGGCCGTAGACGTGCGAACCACCAGACAGGTTAACAGTGGAGTACGTGTTGCTGCTGGTTTTCTGTTCACGGCGAGCCTATGGCGGCAACTTGGAGGCAGTTGCGGGCCTGGCCTAGCGCTGGCGGCTCGGCGGTTGAGGCCTGAGACGAGGCCGCACTGGTGAATAGAAATAGCAAGGCAGGGCTACGGCAGTGACTTACCTCCGCCACCACCCCGGCCTAGGGGAAATGCGAGGTTGAGACACGGTGGCAAGCTCGGTGCGCTCGGACTTGGGTGACTCGGCGCGCTGTAGCTCGCTCGCGAGAAGCAGCAAGGGAGGCTCGAGGCGCTCAGTGATTTAGCGGAGACGGGGGTGATCCGGCGACCTGAAGAGGCCGATTTGAAGAGGCCAGGCCACTCAGGAACAGAGGAGGCCCGAAGCGCGGGTGGTGATTCATCTGCGTTGGAGGTGGAGCGGTGACTTGCTTCTCACCTGTATGACGTCCCTTTTTTTACTTAACATCTGTATGACGTCCTTTTCGTCGAGCATAAACCCTGACAATTTTGGGTGGTAGCCTGACACAGTACCATTGTTTGCACCACCACCCGTGTCCATATATGTTGGACTATAAACTGCCGAGCCTTTGTAATCTACAGGGTAAAACGACCGGGCCACCGGGTTATCATCACTGCCAGTGCTGCTTCTTTTCTGTTCTCCAATTAGTACAAGCGCACGGGAGGAAACAGGGCCAGTTCGCAGCAAGGGAGCATCCTACAGGTGCGTAGGTAGCCGGGTCAGCGCTCAGCTGCTGCGGAACTGACGCTTCACGGAGACAGGCGGGTTAGACCTTAGCAGCGGGTACCAAACCCAGAACACAGCTACACCGGCAATCTTCAGCTAACACTGCCACTCCTTTTGGCGATACAGCTCGGCGGCGGTTCGTGGTGGTCGGCAACGGCTCGAGGTGGAGGAGTTCCACAGCGGGCGGCTCAAACACACGCGGGCGTGGCCGCGGCAGGACAAGCATGAGACAGCTCGGAGGCAGGCGGCCTTGTGGCTGGGACGGAGGCGCTCAGGCCGCGCCACGATACGGGAGCAGCAGGAGAAGCACAAGACAACATGGCGGTTTAGCAACGAGGGCCATAGCATCTCGGCGCCCGACAGCAGCTCACAGGTGTGTTCAGGCAGTCCTCGGTTGATTCAGGGGTGCGGCGGCTCGGCGCAGCTTCAGAGCCAAAGGTGAGGCCGCTGGGCGATTTAGGGGTGCGTCGGCGTGTCAAGCGATGGAAACAGCGGCTTGATACCACTAGGCGCGGCGGTTTAAAGGCAAGGCCGAGCCGGGCTCACCGGAGCTGGCCGGGGGGCACCTTAGTCCGGACGGCTCTGCAGAGGCTCGCGGCGGCGGTTCAGAAGGAAAAACCGCAGCGGAAGTGGCGATTCGAAGATGGCAGTAGGTGGTGACTCGGAGCGGCCGTTGAGGCGATACGGCTCGGCACGGGCCGCAGTAGCGGAGCTCGTGGCTGTAGAGACGGAGGCGGTGACTCGGTGCGAGCTCGCAACGGGAGCATCCATCTGCAGACGCGGCGACAGCAACCAGCGGCTCGGGCACAAAGCTGAGCGAGGGGCAGCCTGAGGACGGCGGCGGCTCGCGATGACAGGGCCGGTTCAATCCGGCGGGTCAACGAGATGCGTCCGCGGCAGCGGCGAGTTGGAGAGGCGCGACCGTGGCCGGTTTAGTGCGAGCGCGCCGAGCAAGAAGAGGTGAGGGCGCTTTAAGGCGGGAGCGGGGCCGGGGGCGACCCGCCATCGACTTGGCGAAGGCGGCTTGAGATAACTACGGTAGAAGCGCGGCTGTGGCCAGCGCGAAGGCAGCCGCGAGCCAGCGCTGTCTCACAAGAAAGAGCGGGCCGGGTTGTGGCCATGGCGGCCTTGACGCGCGGGAGAAGAAGCAGTGATCTGGCCAGGGCAACAAGGCGAAGGCGAGGCCGCTCAGCAGTGATCCGGCCGCGACTTGGTGGCTGCACCACGGGGGAGCTGCAACGACATTTGGCAGGTCAACGGGTGCGGTCAGCTCGAGGCAGCGAATCCGTGTTGTTGTAGGGGTCATGACCTGCTTTGTTCTCAAACTTGACATATCTGATCCGAGTATTCGCAGACAATAGGTCACGGTGTTTCCTCCTTGCGCTGGAATGCTTCCGTTTTCAGATCTTAGATGCATCAACGTTTAGCAGGTCTCATTAGGGCTGGGAGCAGACGTGGAAAAGCAATCGTAACTCGGAGGGTCGCAAGGAACGGATGCAACGAAAAATTTCTAGTCCGTCTTGTTGCAACCCGCTTCTCACGGATCCCTGACGCTTTATTAAAAAAGAAAACTCTGGCGGGTTACCACAACGCGTGTGGCAGAGGCTGAACATGTGACCCTAATCTTCTCTTGATCTTGAATCTTGTATATGTCATTTTGACTGTTTGTTGACGTGGTGATCTTCTGCACCAACTCGTTTTTATCCGGCACATCGCGAATTTCTCGATCCCTGAGAAAAGATCCCTCCAAGAACTCATCACCACCGTGTGCAAGCCCCATGGTGGGCGCCAACTGTCGTGGAATTGTCACGGCAGATGTCCTAGTGTGAGGACTTAGTCGTGAGGCCAACGCATCTATGTGGTAGCTTGAGAGGGGTTGAGCGGAATCGAGAAATGGAACACAAGACAAGGGTTTAGACAGCTTCGGGCCCCGGGAAACATCATCCGGTAACAACCCTATATGTTGTTTGTGGCTAGGTCTCATTATCATCACGAGGGAGTCGCCGTAAACCGGCTCTCCTAGTTATGTCTAGCCTTAAGATTATTTCTTCCCCCCTTTTGGGGTGCCCTGCCCCTCCTTATATAAGTTGAAGGGGCGGGTTACATGTAGAGTCCATCTCAGACTAAGACTTAAACTATTCTGACTTCTCTTCATGGGCTTCTTAACATCTTGGGCTTCTTAACGTCTCGGGCTTTTTAACCCCAGGCGACTCTGTCTATTGGGTTATGATCTGACTTAACATCCGCCGGGTTATGATCTGACTTAACATCTACCGGGTTATCATCTGACTTAACATTTGCCGGGTTATCAAATGACTTAACATCTGCCGGGTTATCATCTGACTTAACATCTGCCGGGTTATCATCTGACTTAACATCTGTCGGGTTATCATCTTACTTAACACCTGCCGGTTTACCAAGTCCCAGCCGGGTTATAACTCCGGCCGGGTCATACCGCGGGGTATATCCCCGACAGGTCCTGTACTGGCCCTTGGCCTGCATGCAGAACATAGCCTTCATCTTGTTCTTCGGATTCTTAGCCCAAGAAGGCTCAGAAGACGAAGGCGAGTAGCCTGCAGAGCTGTCCTCATCCACCTCCTCTTCCTCAATCTCATCCTCGTCCACGTCCATTCGAGCAGCCTCTGCCTCAGCACGAGTAGTGGTGTTCGCCCACTGAGGCTTGATGCAGAGCTTGATGGGGTCGTGACAGATCCAGTTAGGAGCAGCAAACTCCTCATCGGGATAGAGCTTCTCCCAAGTCTTTGTGATCAAAATAAACAAGTAAGGTCCATAGATGGGTCCTTTGCGGTTGAACACCGCAAACCGAAGCTCGCACCACATGATGTGTGAGACGTCAAGTGGTTGAGTCTGAGCGCGACGTGCCTCCTCACAAATGAGCATCAGATCCACAAGATATGCATGCACCTTGTCCTTGTCACCAATGCGTGGAAAGAGGGAGTTGTGTAAGATCCGGTGCATGATGTCAAGGAAGGAGTTCAGCACCCACGTCTTCTTGTCATTGGGAAGCTTCTTCTCAACATAGTAATGCTGGAGCTTGTTCTTGCTAGCAGCTTGGGATTGGCATGAGGGCGAACGCCAACGGGCGTGTTGAGCCCGTCATCAGGCACATGATGCAAAGCCATGAATTCCTTCCACTTAGCAGTCAGCTGTTTTCCATTGGTCATCCAGGTCATGGACCATTCCTCATCAGTATGGAAGTGGACCGAAGCGAAGAACTGGGCTATGATCTCAGGGTCATAATCCAGATGGAAAGAGATCATGTCCTCAATGCCAAACTGCTCCACGAGACCCAAAGCCTCTCCAAAGTAGTCATGGTGCTTGTCCTGCCTCATATGATTCATGTCAATCTAGTGCACGTCCACGTAGGTGTTCTTCTTGGCCTTGATCACATCTAGATAGATAAGGTTCTGCTGCTTGGTCCAGAATAGATCATTCCCTCTGAAGTTAGCACGGGGATTCACATAGCAGTTGATCTTCCTCCGAGTGACGAACTCAGCAAGAGGTATCTCATCCATGCCCATGGAGGGCTCCTTGTTCTTGGTGGCGGTGGTCCTGGTTCTGCGTTGCGGGGCATTGGAGCCCTCTGGAGCTTTACCTTGGTTGCGTAGACGCTTGGAGCCCGTGTCACGGCTGGGATTGGAACGACGGACATTGGAATCGGAGCCACCACCTATGACACACAACACAAGAACACGCAAGAAAAATGAGAAGGATCAATGCAAATACCACAGCAAAACAGGTGAAACAAGTAGAACTAGCATTGGGTAATTGCCACTTGGGAGATTGGACAACAATGGTAGTACCGCATGGATGCGTGGTACTAAAATTTTAGTGCTGCTTCTAGTCACGGTAGTTGTCGGATTGTGGGTTCCGGCAGACCCTTGAGGTTCGAACACTGGGGTGCGCGCGAAGATCTTCCCCCTACCGTCCCACGCTCGATCGCCTCGCGGGAATCTAGGCTAGACGATGAACAACACGAGAGACACGAGAGTTATACTGGTTCAGGCCACCATTGTGGTGTAATACCCTACTCCAGTGTGTGGTGTGGTGGATTGCCTCAGGGGCTGATGAAGAACAGTACAGGGAAGAACAGCCTCGCGAGAGGCGTTCTTGAGCTGGTGAACTTGTGTGGGTGAGGATGATCTCTCCCGTTGGCTCTGGATGAGATGCCTGAGGCCTAGTTGCCTCCTACTGTGGTGGCTTGCTCTATTTATAGAGGCCCTGGTCCTCTTCCCAAATATTGAGCGGGAAGGGTGCCAACAACGGCGATTTTGAAAGGGGACAGCTAGTACAAGTTATCCTGACTAAAGGTGGTCTTCGGCTACCAAAAGCACTGGTGATGACGCCGTCTTGGGCTCCACGGTGACCTCCGTCCTGCCGCTCTGCTGACCTTGGTCTTGTTACACCGATTGGGAAACCTTTGCCTGATGCCTCAGTACTCCGCGCCTGCGCTTGCCCCCTTTGCACCAAAGAGGAAACGAGGACACTGCGCGGGCTGGCGCCCGCCTGGCCTTGATCGTCACGGCTTGTGTCACGAGTACCTCGCGAGGTACCCCTTGCATTGATCTCTCCGCCTCCTCGCGAGCCTGCCTGGTGAGGCCGCGCTTGAGGAGGCCTTGCATCGTCCGCCCCGCGAGGCTTGGTCCCGCGCGAGGGTCTTGTCCTTCAGTTGATGAAGATGGGCCGTACTGGGCCACCACTTGAGCCATGCTGCAGGCCGCAGGCAGGCAAGTCTGGGGACCCCCGTTCCCAGAACGCCGACAGGAGCCCCCGGGCCCAAGGGCGCGCACGGACTTGTCTTAGCAGAGAAGCGAAGGGGCAAGTGCGAAGCGCCGCGGGCCCAAAAAGCCTGCGGCCTTGGTCGCCGCGTGGCGGTTGATTAGACGTGTGCGTCTCCACTTCCCCACGCTGCCTCGGCGACTGCACGATTCGACCAGTCCCTGCATGCAAAGACCGGTCATGATTACCTGCGATCGTGGAGGTCGACGGTTGGCCTTCTCCGGACTATAAGTACGGATGGGGTGCGAGCCCCCGCAGTCCATCTCCTCTTGCTTCATTCTTCCTTCCTCACCAATGGTGCCGATCCGCTGGTTCTCAGCGGAAGAGAAGGGGAAGCCCCCCTAGAGGGTCTCGATCTGCTTCCCCCGAAGAAGCGGCCAGCCTCTGGCCACCGTGACGAGGTTGTGCTGCAGGAGGCGTCGAGGCCTTGGTACGAGCGGCCACCGCCCGGGTACCCGCTGCCATTGTGCGCCCGGGCCGTGGGCCCTAAGGAAGAAGACGTCAAGCGGCACCGCTCACGCTGCCGGAGACGTCGGCGAGTCATGGCGGTGCGCGTCGTCGCCCTTGGAGTGCACGTTGAGGGCTCCCCTCGCGAGCTCGTGCTTCACGCCGCCATGCCTCCAAGCTCTTGGATTCGCTTCCCCCTTTCTTCGCCTCCGCGATGCCGCCGATGGGGGCCCCTTGAGTTATGGCTGCAGCACGCCGACTGCGGCACCCCTGCGACCGGAGCGGAGGTCGAGGTCGTCGCTCCGGGTAAGGTCTTCATGACCCGGGGTTGGGGCGAAATCGCCCGGGTCTGCCGAACGCCTGGCGCCCTCGCGATCCACCTCGAGTACGACGGCGCCTCCCTGATGTTCTTCAAGGTCTTCGACGCTAAGGGCCGTCGACTGGAGTGCTGCCCCAGGGGAGGCGGCCGTGGCATCGACGTGGCGAGGGCCAGGCCAGCCAACTGCTTCCCCAGCAACACTTCTGGTAGCAGTGGAGAAGCCGGAAGATCCAGCGGTTCCCCCAAGCTTCTGGCGACTCCAAAGACGAGCGACGACAGCTACGAGCCCCCGAGCTCGCATCGCACTCAAAACAGAGCAGCTGCATCAGGCCGCCGGCGCGGCTGATCTGGATGGGGTTGGCGCCGGCGCTTGGTGGCCCACTGTTGATGATGGCGTCGACGGTGGAGGCACACGTTGTTAGTGTCCCCTTAGGATTAGCACCTTTTGTTCCCTGCGAGGAATCGAGAAAACACCCCGTGGGGGTATGTAAAGCACCTGCTGTACCTTTTGTGAATACTATCCTTATTATCGAATCGTGTGTGATGCTTGTCCTGTCCTGGCTTGGCTCCCCCTTTCTAACCCCACGGGGGCTTGATGCTCTACGCTGACAGGTCCCGGTCCCCAGGCAGGCTTCAGCCGTCGCTGGTATGCCCAGTCGCGATGCCGTGGGTCAAGGCCAGGAGATGAGCAGCCCGAGGTCCAGTAAGAGCCCCCGAGGCGCGATGCTCGGGAGGTCCCCTTTAGCACTCAAGCAGCTCACGCTGGGCGAGAAAGGAAGGCAACGTCGCCGCAACAGAGCTGCGACAGGTGAGGGTTCGGTGTCATGGCAATTTTAGCTTTTCCAGGAGCATGACTTATCTCGGGAGCTTCAAGTCGTTCCTTAGGGAGGTGCTGGACTTGCGCGTCGGCAACTGGCGTGCCGCTGGGTCAGGCCCTCGTGAGCTTCTCCTCTCTTCCCCGCACCTTCCTTTATGCTCTACGTCCTCAGGTCCCGGCCCTCGAGCGAGCTCAGCCGCCGCTGGGATGACAGGTTGCGATGCCGTGGGTCAAGGCCAGGGGGTGAGGGCTGGAGAGCCAGTAAGAGCCCATGAGTCGCGATGCTCAGGTGCCCCCCTTTTAACGTGCAAGCGGATCGCTCGGGGAGAGAGAGAGAGAGGGAGCTCACGATGCCTCCAATGTTACTCCTTAGGTGGGCCCTGAAAACCAACGCCAAGAGAGACAAGGTCTGCCATTACGGTTGCCAGCCAGCCGTTGGTTGCTCCGAGGGAGTGACGAGGGCACTGAGGGTCTGGTGAGGTAGCACTTTGCGGGGCTGCCGCGGCCAGAGCTCGACCGCTCAGGTTTGTCGATGTTGCAGGGACGGACCCATGCACAAGCGCCGTGCCAGAGTGAGCGGTTCCAAGGGTAGGTGCCAATCGAGCAGGCGATTATGACAGGCAAGTTAAGCAAGGAGAAGCAAACCAACTTAGATAGATGCAGGAAAGATACACGCCACCGGGTCCGGCCCGAGCGGCTTGGGGATGATGCGGCCTGTGGGGCGCCCCCAAGAGGGTAAGCTAAAGACATAAGCAAAACGGATACATGCCGCAGGGACGGACCCACGCGACCTAGGGATGATGCAGCCCTGAGGGCGCTCCCAGCTGAAATGGAACTCGAAAAGATGTCACCTGGTGTTATTGCAGAGTGGGTGTTGGAGTAGCTGACGATGCGTGGTGAAGAAGCTGACCCTCACGAGCCACCGGAGCCTTGAGCCTCGGGAGGCTCCGGGGGCCCGGGCGATTCCTTGAGGAATGCCTCCATCTCCGCCAGGACTGCTTGACGTCTCCCCTCCTGAGCTTCTAGGATGCTTCGCATCAGGCGCTGGCGTGTCGCAGCCGCGTTCGGCAGGCCGTGGGGCATGCGAACATAGCTATGGGGCGGACCCCCGCAGCGCCCCGCGCGCGAAGGCCAGAAATGCTCCTGTGACGCGACTCGGCTGAGCCCTGGGTAGTCGATGCAGACGCGCAGCCCGCCATCCTTGCCTGGATGGGGGGCTACGCCAGGGAGGCGGCGGTTGCCGCGCATGACTCTCAATTCTTGCAGCTCCTGAGTGACCTTGGTGATGAACTCCTGAGGGTTTGGCCCTCCTTGTCTCACGTCCTCTTGCGGGAAACGCGCCAGGAAGCATGCCTCCAAGTGGTGCCCGAGCGTCTCCCTCGTGAGCTTGGCAAAGTTAGAGGCCCTCCAGGAGAGAGCCCCCGAGCCCTGCCTGAGGGGGGCGCCGGGCGCGCCTTCCTATGCGACGGAAGGGGGCGCCCCTGGTATGGGCGCTGGTCCTGACGCAGCACCTCCGGAGGTGCCCACCTCTTGAGGCCATGAGCTGGGTGTCGTCTTCTTCTTCTTGGGGACTGCCTCGGGGAGGTCCATGCTTCTGCCATCTTGGTTCTCGACTGAGGCGGCCTGGAAGGCGCGCTGGAGGGTACGCACTGCATCTTTCTCTTCGCAAGGGGCTGTGATAACCCCGCCGCTTCCTGGCATCTTGAGGACGTTGTAGCCGTGGTGAGTCACTGCCATGAACTTGGCCAGGGCCGGGTGCCCAAGGATGGCATTGTATGGCAGACGGATGTGGGTGACGTCGAAGTCGATGAGCTCAGTGCGGTAGTTCTTGCGCTGCCCGAAGGTGACAGGGGGGCGAATCTGCCCTATCGGAATGGTGGAGCCATCGGTGACTCCTGAGAAGGGCTTGGTTGGCTGAAGCTGGTCATGAGGCACCTGGAGGTCATTGAACGTTTCGACGGACAAAACGTTGAGTCCAGCGCCGCCATCGATGAGGGTTCTGGTGACTTGCACATTGCTGATCACTGGGGAACAAAGCATCGGGAGGACACCGGCTGTTGCTACACACTTGAGCTGATCCGCTAAACTGAACATGATGGAGCATGAGGACCACCTGAGAGGGCGCGTGGCCTTGAGCCTGGGGAGGACTGCATTCACTTCACGAGCAAACTGCTTGAAGATGCGCTGAGAGGCTGGGGCCTAGGCACCACCTAGGATGCACGCAATGGCACGCAGCTCCTGGAAGCCCCCAGCCCCCTCGTCCTGATGATGGTCGTCATTCCTTCTTGGTGGTGGTGGCAGAGGAGGTAGACCTGCGTTGCCTTGTGGGCGATCCTCACGAGGTTGATCTCTCCAAGCCCCCTCGCGAGGCTGGTCCTGCCAGCGATCCTCGCGAGGCCGGTCACGCCACCCTTGGCGGGGGCTACGATCATCCCATCGTGCTCCACCTCTTCCTCCGCCTCGGCCGTAGCCCCGATTGCTGCGCTCCGGGCACCGGCCGACTCGGCCTTCTCGCACGGCTCTGAGTTCTTGGCACTCGTTGGTGTTGTGGGTGTGGAGGTCGTGGTACACGCAGTACCGACTGCCCTTGGACGACTTCGGACGGTCCCCGCCGCGCTTCGTGTCCGGCTCCGCTGCGAGCACGGCTACCCCCTTGCGCTTCACATCCTTCATCTTGGTCTTCTTCTCTTCTGGGTCTGCAGCTAGGAGCTCGAGAAGGGAAAGGCGCCCTTCCTCGGCCCTCGCGCACTTGGTCGCCAGATTGAACAGCTCCAGGGACGTGCACAGGTCTTCATGGATCGCCAGTTCCTCCTTCATCTTGACGTCGCGGACGCCGTCGGAGAATGCTGAGATGATGGCCTCCTCGGTCACCTTGGGAATCTTGAGGCGAGCGCTGTTGAAGCGCTGGATGTACTTCTGCAAGGCCTCTCCAGGCTGCTGCTTGATACGACGCAGATCACCCACGGCCGGCGGGTGGTCGCGAGTGCCCTGAAAGTTGGCGACGAAGAGGGAGCGCATCTCGTCCCAAGAGGAGATCGTGCCGGGAGGCAGGTTCAGGAGCCAGGTGCGGGCACCATCTTTGAGCGCCATGGGAAACTAGCTTGCCATGATCTTGTCATCTCTGTTGGCCGCTTCGATGCCCAGCTCGTAGAGCTGCAGGAACGCCGCGGGGTCAGCGGTGCCGTCGTAGCGGGGAGGCAGGTCCGGCTTGAACTTGCCGGGCCATGCGACGCTACGCAACTTGGAAGTGAAGGCGCGACAGCCTGCCTTGGTCACCATAGCCCCTTGCTGAGGTTGGGCTTGCTCCTGGGGGCCTGTGCGCGCTGCTGCTGGAGGCAGCGCGGGGTCTTGACGTGCCGGCGCAGGGGCGCGATCTTGGCGAGCCGGCGCAGGAAGCACACGAGCGCCTTCTTGGGGGTGAGGGATCTCTTGGCAGCTCCTTTCTTGTCGTGCAGGCGCTGGACGCGGTGGGTCTCGTCCTGGGGCCGCGTGTCTTGGAGCCAAGGCACCTTCTTGAGGAGGAGGCGGCGGTGGTGCCCCCTGGGCTGCATCACCCGCGCAGGACGGAGGGTGAGGCAGTGAGAGGGACAGCATGGAAGAGCCCCCTGCGGCGCTGATGAGCTCGGTGATGCGAGCGATCCACTCTTCGTAGAGGTCGTCGACGGGACGGTAGTGCAGGAGCTCATGTGCCAGGAGAAGCGCGGCGGGCGTGAGATGACGAGCTGACTGTAGTCAGCGACGGGGTGGCGGTGTGGCCTTCCCGCCGCACCGAGGGGTGCAGCGATGACGCCAGCTGCTCGTTCCCCGCTGGGCCGGTGGCGGCAGGCGACGGAGAACGATGGGGAGGCCCACCGACGGGGGCCGTCTGGGCGATGCGGGTGGCGAGAGCAGCCCGACGCTCAGCTCGAGCTCGGCGAGCGTCAGCCATGGGCGCGACAGACGGTCGGACGCGGAACAGCGGAAGGGCAAACTCCGGCGCACCCCTACCTGGCGCGCCAAATGTCGGATTGTGGGTTCCGGCAGACCCTTGAGGTTCATTATCATCACGAGGGAGTCGCCGTAAACCGGATCTCCTAATTATGTCTAGCCTTAAGATTATTTCTTCCCCCCCTTTTGGGGTGCCCTGCCCCTTCTTATATAAGTTGAAGGGGCGGGTTACATGTAGAGTCCATCTCAGACTAAGACTTAAACTATTCTGACTTCTCTTCATGGGCTTCTTAACATCTTGGGCTTCTTAACGTCTCGGGCTTATTAACCCTAGGCGACTTTGTCTGCTGGGTTATGATCCGACTTAACATCCGCCGGGTTATGATCTGACTTAACATCTACCGGGTTATCATCTGACTTAACATCTGCCGGGTTATCATCTGACTTAACATCTACCGGGTTATCATCTGACTTAACATCTGCCGGGTTATCATCTGACTTAACATATGTCGGGTTATCATCTGACTTAACATCTGCCGGTTTACCAAGTCCCAGCTGGGTTATAACTCCGGCCGGGTCATACCGCGGGGTATATCCCCGACAGGTCCTGTACTGGCCCTTGGCCTGCATGCAGGACATAGCCTTCATCTTGTTCTTCAGATTCTTAGCCCAAGAAGGCTCAGAAGACGAAGGCGAGTAGCCTGCAGAGCTGTCCTCATCCGCCTCCTCTTCCTAAATCTCATCCTCGTCCACGTCCATTCGTGCAGCCTCTGCCTCAGCACGAGTAGTGGTGTTCGCCCACTGAGGCTTGATGCAAAGCTTGATGGGGTCGTGACGGATCCAGTTAGGAGCAGCAAACTCCTCATCGGGATAGAGCTTCTCCCAAGTCTTTGTGATCAAAAGAAACAAGTAAGGTCCATAGATGGGTGCCTTGCGGTTGAACACCGCAGACCGAAGCTCGCACCACATGATGTGTGAGACGTCAAGTGGTTGAGTCTGAGTGCGACGTGCCTCCTCACAAATGAGCATCATATCCACAAGATAGGCATGCACCTTGTCCTTCTCACCAATGCGTGGAAAGAGGGAGTTGCGTAAGATCCGGTGCATGATGTCAATGAAGGAGTTCAGCACCCACGTCTTCTTGTCATTGGGAAGCTTCTTCGCAACATAGTACTGCTGGAGCTTGTTCTTGCTAGCAGACTCGGGGTTGGCATGAGGGCGAACGCCAACGGGCGTGTTGAGCCCGTCATCAGGCACATGATGCAAAGCCATGAATTCCTTCCACTTAGCAGTCAGCTGTTTTCCATTGGTCATCCAGGTCATGGACCATTCTTCATCAGTATGGAAGTGTACCGAAGCAAAGAACTGGGCTATGATCTCAGGGTCATAATCCAGATGGAATGAGATCATGTCCTCAATGCCAAACTGCTCCACGAGACCCAAAGCCTCTCCAAAGTAGTCACGGTGCTTGTCCTGCCTGATATGATTCATGTCAATCCAGTGCATGTCGACGTAGGTGTTCTACTTGGCCTTGATCACATCTAGATAGATAAGGTTCTGCTGCTTGGTCCAGAACAGATCATTCCCTCTGAAGTTAGCACGGGGATTCACATAGGGGTTGATCTTCCTCCGAGTGACGAACTCAGCAAGAGGTATCTCATCCATGCCCATGAAGGGCTCCTTGTTCTTGGTGGCGGTGGTCCTGGTTCTGCATTGCGGGGCATTGGAGCCCTCTGGAGCTTCATCTTGGTTGCGCAGACGCTTGGAGCCCATGTCACGGCTGGGATTGGAACGGCGGACATTGGAACCGGAGCCACCACCTATGACACACAACACAAGAACACGCAAGAAAAATGAGAAGGATCAATACAAAGACCACAACAAAACAGGTGAAACAAGTAGAACTAGCATTGGGTAATTGCCACTTGGGAGATTGGACAACAATGGTAGTACCGCATGGATGCGCGGTACTAAAATTTTAGTGCTGCTTCTAGTCACGGTAGTTGTCGGATTGTGGGTTCCGGCAGACCCTTGAGGTTCGAACACTGGGGTGCGTGCGAAGATCTTCCCCCTACCGTCCCATGCTCGATCGCCTCGCGGGAATCTAGGCTAGACGATGAACAACACGAGAGACACGAGATTTATACTGGTTCAGGCCACCATTGTGGTGTAATACCCTACTCCAGTGTGTGGTATGGTGGATTGCCTCAGGGGCTGATGAAGAACAGTACAGGGGAAGAAAAGCCTCGTGAGAGGCGTTCTTGAGCTGGTGAACTTGTGTGGGTGAGGATGATCTCTCCCGTTGGCTCTGGATGAGATGCCTGAGGCCTAGTTGCCTCCTACTGTGGTGGCTTGCTCTATTTATAGAGGCCCTGGTCCTCTTCCCAAATATTGAGCGGGAAGGGCGCCAACAACGGCCATTTTGAAAAGGGACAACTAGTACAAGTTATCCTGACTAAAGGTGTTCTTCGGCTGCCAAAAGCACCGGTGATGACGCTATCTTGGGCTCCACGGTGACCTCCGTCCTGCCGCTCTACTGACCTTGGTCTTGTTACACCGATTGGGAAACCTTTGCCTGATGCCTCGGTACTCCGCGCCTGCGCTTGCCCCCTTTGCACCAAAGAGGAAACGAGGACACTGCGCGGGCTGGCGCCCGCCTGGCGCCCACATGGCCTTGATCGTCACGGCTTGCGTCATGAGTACCTCGCGAGGTACCCCTTGCATTGATCTCTCCACCTCCTCGTGAGCCTGCCTGGTGAGGCCGCGCCTGAGGAGGCCTTGCGTCGTCCGCCCCGCGAGGCTTGGTCCCTCACGTGGGTCTTGTCCTTGAGTTGATGAAGATGGGCCGTACTGGGCCACCACTTGAGCCACGCTGCAGGCCGTAGGCAGGCAAGTCTGGGGACCCCCGTTCCCAGAATGCCGACAGTAGTACCGTGCCAGGTTGGCACGGTAGTACCGTGCCTCAAAGCGGAAGTAAAATTTTAGTGCCACGCCTCGTGCGGTAGTACCGCTCCTGAGGAGCGGTAGTACCGCACGGGTGGTGCAGTAGTACCGCACGGGGTCAGATCTGAACCACGAACAGATCTGAGCACAACCGTGACAACGGAGCGGTACTACGGTTGATCAAATCTACCACGGGGTAACATACCAAGTACCATCTCTACGCATTACTACTCTCCTACATCCTATTCTTGCAAAGATTTGGCCTAAAATCTCTAGAACAACAAGCATCTCCCCAAAAACCTAGAAACGAAAGAACGAACCAAAGAGATAGGGATTTGGGGAGAAACCTTGTTCCATGGCAAGAGGAAGTGGTGGGGAACGATCCCACCGGATGGAATCCGAGGAGAGCGGCCGGAGATAGAGATCCGGCGAGGTTCTCCGGTGCCGTTCTTGGGCATGAGAGAGAGACGGCATGGGGAAAATGAGTTGAATGGGTATGGGGGAGTTGGAACTCCCCCTGCCCGCTCTCAACCCCGACGTGCTCGCGACTGCGCGGTAGTACCGCGCATCATCACGGTAGTACCACCCGCGCGGAAGTACCACACCGAGGGCGGTAGTACTGCTCCCCCAGGCGGCAGTAAAAAAATTACTGCCGTGCTGGGTGCGGTAGTACCGTGCGCAGCTCCTGCGGTAGTACCGTGGTGACCCACGGTAGTACCGTAGACCCAAGAAAATGCACATTTCAAAAACAGAGAAGAAAAAGGGGCCTTTGCAACGCAGCCTTCAAGCAAACGGACACACCAAAGAGCTAACCCACGAGACAACAAGGACTAAACACGCAACGCAACCTCTCCAAAGAGAGGGCGGTGGCCGGAGCCACCTATGTTTGAGTCAATTGGTATGGCACCGCGAAGAATTATCCTTGGGCCCATGACCAAAACTCATCTTTGAAGCACAAGTGCCATCAACAATGGCTAATGTGAAAGACTTGATCAATTTATGCATAATGGGGGGAGGGAGAGTTCATTGAGAGAACAACACTCCCCCTATGTCCATGCCTATACCCAAACAAGATAACAAGTTGATTATGGTGGGGTGTGCAAGGGTTCAAGCAACACTGCTCAAATCAATGATATTTTGCTCATGCCTTAACTCGCAAAATCTTGCTTCATCCTAGGGCTTCGTGAAAATATCTACAAGGTTATCATGAGTGTTGACGTAGTGGAGCTCGATCTCCCCTCGCCTAATGTGATCCCGGATGAAGTGATACCGAATCTCAATATGCTTTGTCTTTTAGTGTGGCACCGGGTTGAGAGAAATCTTGATGGCACTTTCATTGTCACACCAAAGAGGCACTTTGTCACAAATGACACCGTAATCCTTCAAAGTTTGCCTCATCCATAGGAGTTGTGCACAACAACTACCGGTGGCCACATACTCCGCTTTGGTGGATGAGAGACACACAACTTTCCTTCTTGGAAGACCAACTTACCAATGAGAAACCAAGAAATTGGCAACCTCCGGAAGTGGACTTCCTATACACTTTGTCTCCCGCCCAATCGGAGTCCGAATAGCCCACAAGGTTGAAGTTAGATCCTCTTGGATACCATAAGCCAAAGTTTGGGGTATGAGCCAAATATCGAAAGATTCGCTTGACCGCCACAAAGTGGCTTTCCTTAGGTGCGGCTTGAAACCGTGCACAAATTCCCACACTCATCTCATGATATCCGGTCTAGATGCACAAAGGTAAAGCAAGGAGCCAATCATGGAGCGATATACCTTTTGATCCACCGCTTTACCATTGGGATCTATGTCAAGTTGGCATTTGACAGGCATTGGAGTGGAAGCCGGCTTGACATCACTTAGCTTGAATCTCTTGAGCATGTCTTGAGTGTATTTGGCTTGGTTGATGAAGGTTCCTTCTCTTCTTTGCTTGACCTCGAACCCGAGAAAGAACTTCAACTCTCCCATCATGGACATCTTGAACTTGGAGGTCATGAGCCCGACAAATTCCTCATTGGAAGTTTTGTTAGGGGAACCAAAGATAATATCATCAACATATAGTTGGCACACAAACAACTCCCCTTTGACCTTCTTAGTAAAAAGAGTGGGGTCGATTTTCCCAATTTCAAAACCGCGATCTTGCAACAACTCGGTAAGGTGGTCATACCACGCACGTGGGGCTTGCTTAAGGCCATAGAGTGCCTTATCGAGTTGGTACACATGATCGGGAAAATAGTGATCCTCGAACCCGGGGGGTTGCTTGACATATACCAATAGGACCATTAAGAAAATCACTCTTCACATCCATTTGTTGCAACTTAAAGTTATGATGAGAAGCATAAGCAATCAACATTTTAATGGATTCAAGGCGAGCAACGGGAGCACAGGTTTCACCATAGTCGATACCTTCGACTTGGGAGTTGCCTTGTGCCACCAAACGAGCCTTGTTGCGAATGATGATTCCATGAGCATCTTGCTTGTTCTTGAATATCCACTTGGTTCCAATGACATTATGGTTCCCCGTTGGCCTTGGCACCAATCTCCACACCTTGTTGTGCTCGAAGTTGTTGAGTTCTTCATGCATGGCATTAAGCCAATCCGGATCCTCGAGCGCCTCATAAACCTTTTGGGGTTCAACACAAGAGACAAACGCGTGATGTTCACAATAGTTTGCTAATTGTCTATGAGTGCTTACCCCCTTTCTTAAGTGTCACGACTGGTTTTTCAATAAAATAATTATTGAGAGACCGATCCCTTTTACGGACCAGTAAGGAAGAATTCCTTCTCACTGGTAGATAATATCTTGGTCACAGAAGAAAAATACCAGGAGTACTGAATATAATACAAGGTTGAGAGGAGACTGCCCAACAATTTATTACATGCACGCCGATAAAACAAGACGGCGGATAGGGTGGCATAACTACTAACTCACGATAATAACGGTGGTGAAAATATCACCGCGAAGCGAGTGATATGACTCCTGAAGACTACAGCTCTTCGAGCGTCGGAGTGAGGCTCGAGGAGACTTATTGCGGGTGGCGGAAGCGTATATAATACAAGTGACCAATATCCGGGATCGCGCAGGACTGACTGGGACTCCTCTAGGCGTCAGACACGCTATCAAACTCTTCATCCAAGAGATCGCCTTCATCAACATCTGGCCAAATCAACAAGCCAGGTGAGTACTATGAAAGTACTCGCAAGACAGTTCGGACATAAGATATAACAAATGTAAACATGAAGCGTATGAACAAATTAACCAGTGCGTTCAGACATAGAGATAATAAATACTGGGTGCCAAACGAGGGTCTGAATGACTCCTCGAGCGGAAACTGCAAGAATAGTAGTACTGGTGCCAAACGAGGGTCTGAATGACTCCTCGAGAGGAAACTGCAAGAATAATAATACTGGTGCCAAGCGAGGGTCTGAATGACTCCTCGAGCGGGAACTGCAAGAATAGTAATGCCACAGTCGGGCGTCGGGGCGACACCACATAAAGGGCTTATAACAGAAAATAAAGGCAGTGCGTGCCACAGTCGGACGTCTGAGCGACATCACATAAAGGGCTTATATTTAAAGTAAGAAACAAAAACACGCCACAGTCAGACGTCTGCGCGACGTCACATAAAGGGCTTATATTGTAGCTCAATAGTTCAATAGCTCGGGAACATAAATTATCACAAGTACGAGACAAATATAAGGTTAGTGCATCCATAGTAATAATAATTAAACTGGGTTTACCACTTGAGCTTGATCACCGGGAACAAGTTTTCCACGCGGATAGATATGGATATACTGATTACACTACTTGATCATGGATACGATGACTTGGAAGGATTTGACTCTGCAGAGTTTGTACTTAACCACAACCAACGGATTTCAGTAGTCACAGGGACTAGTTCCGTTTACGGTGTTTTATAAGAAACACGTCTAACCAGTACACACCCATTCAACATTCCGAAGCCAGGGATCACCCTCGGCAACGTTCAAGAAAAACCTTGAGACGGGGAGGCTACAACCTCGCGTAGCATGGGATCAAATTTCTATACGCGCGCTCTAAGGGGGTGCCCCCCCTCTCGGTCCCAACCGGAAACACCCATGCCCCTTGACCGGATGACTGGCTTTAATCCTGGGCCAAGGTACCATCATCCCGGCCCCTCTGTTTGGTGTGTACACGGAAAGAGCTTACCAACTTACTAAACCGCATCCTGGCAAATGAAACATGTGGCAGCACGGAGGGGAAAAGAACGATAACGTGACTCCGTCCACGTTAACATCGGAAATAGTCGGATTACGCAAGGCTGGTATGCTACAACAGTACCACCTTGCTGCCCTTCATGTCACCACATGATTAGGCCATCTCTCATCAGAGATCATCGCAACTTTGGAACATGCGGGTAGTTGCCTTACAAGCAACGAGGTATCCACCGATACTCATATGCCACGCACAATATTTCACGCAAACATGCAAAACACCTGTCATATCAAATGTTCAAACATGCTTGCCTGGTTCGAAGAAGTCAGAGTCTAGCTCGGCGAAGTTCGCGGCTCCGTCACCTTTTCCGGAACCTACGGCAATAACGAAAACGGGCACTAACGTGAAAACCAACGCGTGCACAGAAACTTCTCCAAATTTTTTCCAAATAAATCCAATAAAAAACTAGACAAAATTTTAAGACTGTCAAAAAAGAATCACTCAAAAATCCCTTTTTATTAAAAAGTTATAAAGGTTTCTGTCCAGGGACTTATCTGTAATGAAACAGAAAAGTTCCAGGGTTTAAACTGAGAAAACAGAAAACGCTTCGGAAAGAAATGCGCCAGCTAAAAAGGGAAAGCGTATTTTGCCCGAAGGCGCCAAGAGAAAACGGTTCGCGAGAGGAAACAGAAGAGAGGCTGACATGCGGGGTCCACATGTCAGGTTTAAAAAGCTCACCGGCGCCCGAAGACTGCGGTGGACGCCGGCGTCGAACCACGGCGAGTTAGGGAGATCGGAGGGTACCAAGAGCTTCAGCGTGTTCTTCCGCGTCGGTGGGTGGTGGACTCGACCAACGGGGAGCACCACGTCGACGGCGACACTTTCTCCGGCGGACGGCGGCTCGGGTGAGGGTGGAGAACTCCGCTGGAGGGCTGCAAACTTCGAATTGAAGCGCGGGTCAGAAGGAGGGATGCAAAGTGAAGCTACTGACAAGAGGTGGGAGGCAAAGGTGCACGCACGGGAGCGAATCGAGCTAGATCCCGTGGCGGGTCGCGGCGGCCGGTGTCGAGGAAGGTGACCTCCTCGGGGCCCTTCCAGTGGCTAGGCGTGCTCTAGGTGGAGTGCAGGGATGGTGTGGGTTCGAGTTGAAGCTCGGGGCCTCTATTTATAGGCGGATCGACGGGGTGGCCGTGAACGGGGAATCTCCGGCGAGCAATTATGGCGATGTCGTGGATGAGCAGGTGGTTTAGGTGGTCAGGCAGCATCAGTGGAGGTTACTGGTGTCGTTCCCCCGCTAATCTCGGCTGGTCTTGGCGTAACGGCGTCGGTCGACGGTGAGGTGGCCGCACGGGCACGTCGGCGGCAGAGAGCGTGCTCCGCGCCCTGCGGTTCACGATGAGAGTGGCAGCGCGTTCTGGGGAGGGGAGGGCCACGCGGCGAGCTCCGGTGGCTTGGGCGGCGCTGGGTGGCGCCGTCAGCGACGCGCCTCTCTCTGGCGGTCGCAAAGCCGCCGCTGGCGTCGGTCACGGGGCGGCACACCTTCTGCTGCTCATCGCCGATGTCCGCAAGGTGCCAGACGCTCGTGCGGTGCAGAGGACAAGGGGGAGGGGACAGGGAACATGGCGACACATCGGCACTGGCGAGATCGACGTCGGGTTCTAAGAAAATGACAGTGCATTGAAACTGTTCTCTGAACTTAACTAAACTTGACATTGACAATGCACTACAGGTGTTCGATAGAATGATTTGGCAAGCAGAATTTTTTTTCTGGGGCTGGTACTTGGTGAGGTGACCACTCAATGCACCCAGAGGCTGCCTGATTTTTCTTGGAATTTTTGGAGAAGGATTTGAATGAATTTCACCAAATTTGACAAATCTGTTCCAAACTTGCAGCAAGTGTAGTTTGAAAAATTTGAACTGAAGACCAGTGGATCTTCATGGATCTTGGTTGAGGGTTCAAAGGACTAGGAAGGGAAAAAGGTTTGGGGGCAAAAATCAAAACAGAAAGTGTAGCTCCTTTGTAAATCACCAATGGCTAGAAAAGAAGACAGAAATTTATTTGATAAGATTTAAATGGAAAAAAAATCCTATGGAGAGGTACAACTTGCTGGATTTGATGCAACTCATGATCCAAAGGTGAGGGAAGGTTTAGGATAGTGGATTTGCACTAGGGCCATGGCAAGAGGGAATTGTTGAAAGTGGTAAAGGATTATTCCAAAAGCCATAGTGCCTTTTCAAAGAGATTTTCAAAAGGCATTTTCCCAAGTGAAAAGTATTTTGTCTTGAGTCCAAATAAAAATCAAGAACCTCCAAGACCAATAACAGATCTTGGGTGAATCCAAATAAAACTCTTGCCATAAAAAATATTTGAAAGGGAGAGTTCTTTTGAAGAAAAATTTAAATCACCTCCCTCAAGTCAAATAATTTTTTTTGAAAAATCCAAATAAAAATTTGGGTGTCACATTAAGCTTCCAAGCACATTTGTCATGAGATGATCTTTGGTGGAAAGCTTGGAAGCGATCTTGGTGGCACAACGTTCTAATTCCTCCTCCAGAGTGAGTTGTGGAGCGGTCACTTGATCATCTTGAGCGTCGTCATGAGCTTGTTCTTGATCTTGAGCTTGCTCTTGATCTTGAACTTGCTTTGGAAGAAAGAACTTGACCTTGGGAATCACTTGGGGATTCAATACCATCTTGAGGATGATCTTGCCCTTGGTCATGTTCATGAGGTTGAGGACCTTCACTTTGTTCTTCGGAAGCGTGTGGGTCTTGATTTGGTGATGGTTCCACTTGAGTGGAACATTGTCCTTCTCCTTCGGCCACAAGGGGTTCCTCAATGGGTAGGATAAAGCCAACACCCATTCTTCTTATGGCTTGGGGAGGAATTTCATCACCTACATCACAAGTACCACTTTGCTCCACTTGGGAGCCATTATTCTCATCAAACTCTACGTTACACGTCTCCTCAATAAGTCTCGTAGACTTATTGAGGACACGGTAAGCATGAGAGTTTGTAGCATAACCAAAAATATGCTCTCTTGAGCTCTAGCCTAAAATTTAGACAAGCGAACACCTTTCTTGAGAATGAAACACTTACACCCGAACACCCAAAAGTACTTGAGGTTGGGCTTGTTACCGGTGAGTATCTCATACGGAGTCTTGTTCTCCCTTGCGGAGATAGAGCCGATTGGATGCATGACATGCGGTGTTGATGGCTTCGGCCCAAAAGTTGTATGGAGACTTGAACTCTGCCATCATGGTCCTTGCCGCATCCATCAACGTCTGGTTCTTCCTCTCCGCTACACCATTTTGTTGAGGGGTGTAAGGTGCGGAATATTGATGCTTGACCCCCTCATCACTAAGAAACTCATCCAAGGTGTAGTTCTTGAACTCGGTGCCGTTGTCACTTCCTATTGTCAAGATCTTTGCATTGTGTTGGCGTTGTGCTTCATTTGCAAAGTCAATGACGGTTAGTTGGGTCTCACTCTTCCTCTTGAAGAAGTATACCCATGTGTATCTTGAGTAATCATCCACAATCACCAAGCAATACTTCCTACCCCCAAGACTATCAAAGGATGGAGGCCCAAAGAGATCCAAGTGAAGGAGCTCCAAAGGCCACTTTGAGTAGATGACAGTGGTGGG